>NC_046370.1:17943960-18071206 GCF_011125445.2 Fundulus heteroclitus
AAAAATGTATAAGATTCACCCTTGGATTGATTTATTTATATGTACCTTACCTCAATTAAACCACTAATTACATAAATCTAAATCAGATGGGTAACCATCCATAATCTATAGCTTGTGTCCATGCAGGGTAGATGGAGAAAATGGTCCTCATCACCAGCGCGTCCTGGGAGGAGAAGGGGGGGGGGGGTACTCCCTGCACAGGTTGATGGGAAACTAATACCAAATTGATAATCAATAAAAACGGTGACCTCAAATCCCTTTTTAGAGTAATTTTAATTAACTCTTAAAGAGCCCACTTCAATGAGCCACTTACAGTGATTATTTTCTGTGCTTCCATCCTCAATTTAATCAAGATTCCTGCTTTAAACGCACTCACACTACTGACCTTTTCACTAATTGCAAGCAAGAAAAATGTTGCTTTCAATGCCAAACTACACCTGTGAGATTTGCCAGTGATACTCCCTTTTAAAGAACTTACAATAACAAGAGCACCTCTAAACCTTTCTGAATATGAATGCAGAACTGAGCACCATCGTTCAGAGTAACAAAACCTTCAGACTGACATATTTAGTTAGAGAGAAAACACGTGCCAGTTTGACCTGCTCTATTGCAGAATGGATTCCAAATTTTCCCCACAACTGCATTTGGTAGTGAGAGTTAATCTAACAAATGATGCCAAGCCCTGAAACCAGAGAGTCACTGATTTGATGAATAATTAGAACAGTCCATCTGAGTCTTGCCTATTCTTAATTGCAGTACTACCCAGTCTAATCACAGATACAAATCTCTGTTAAATAAATGGAATGTGTTGTTCCCTGATTTGCACTGTTTACGAAAAAGCAACATATCCAGATTCGATCGAAATGTTTTGTATCATATATTCCCTCTCCCCAGCGAGCCTCTGCAGCTCAGTCTGGGTACCCGGCTTTCCAGATGAACACCACAATATGGATTGGCAACTTTCTGCAAGATGAATTCTCGCGGTATCTGTGCTTTAAACAAACACACGAGAATCCGTCTTGCAACCGCTCCGGCTTCAACGGTTTGTGTTGACACAAAAAACGGTCGGGTCAAATCACAATGCGTTTTGGTTGGGTTTCCACTTGGCCCTGCGGAATTAACATCCTGATTCCAGGTCAGATGCCATGCCCCTTCCAAAAATAAGTGCGTTTCCTAACAGGCTGGGACAAAGAAGAAGTCCTTTCCCGTAGCCTCTCTGAATTCAACCATCTTTGAGTTTTTGCTTCTGAAACCACAGGGGCGGCACTATATCAACCACACAGAACACGATGAAACCCTATAAAGTTGCTCATCTTCCGCTTGTCATCTTCATTATACAAAGTTGTAAAACAGTTGGTAAATTACTCCAACCAAGTATTTTGTTTTGACGTGCAGGGCGTTGTTGCAGCTTTGTTTCAAAATCTGTGCATGCTCTTCTAGCCACTAGACAGCACACGCTGCAAAACAAGCTTGTCCACCTGTGTATCAACACCTGTTGGATCAGCGCTGTAGGCAGTAAAACACACCAGAACCAAGTCAGATTCATTTTATGGAACTAACGTTGCATTTCCATTTGACTCGGATGACAAAAAGAGGAGCTGGAAACGTGTGTAAAACCCTGAATAAAAAGCATTCCAGTTAACACAGTCGGAGCCGTTGGTGGGATGACAAAACAAAAAAAAAAAAAAAAAAGGTTACAATTCAAATATGGTGATGGCTAAGGAAGGAAAGCTGTTTTTTGTTCGATTATTACCTCTATATAAACGACATTTAAAATTTAAACTTTCTTTTACATGCAAACACCATTTTTAGTTTATTTAGTTCAGAGTTGCAGCCACTCCATGTAACATTGATTTCATACACACTCTCACAACTGTCTTGTAAAATAAACATATTTTATCTGAAAGAAGACAGACAGCAGCTGCCTTCTACTGCATTAAGGTGGATGGATGGACACTTCAGAGACAAAACAGCTTTCAGCGTGTGTGAAATGAGAGAAAGCCACGGTAAATCCACGGATCTCACACAGTGTGTCTGTTTGTGAAAAGCTGACGTGTCCTTTTTCTTTTCTTTTTTTTTTTTTTTTACTAGAGGTATGGTTCATGGTTTCTAAATAGTAAAAAATATATTTTGATTTGACCCTTTCATAGTGGTCCTTCATATTAATGTTGTCACTTTTCAGTTTTTCTGGATCTTCCTCAGAAAAAGAAACGTTCTCCTCGCCACTCGGCCAATCCCTGAAAATCATCAGTGTGTTTCACTCAAAACTTCACTCAAGTCCATTCGGTTTGACCCTCTTTAGCTGGGCCCCAGAAACCTGGGCTGGTCCTGCAAAAAAAAACTGCTCTTGAAACGCTCACAACAAGCGGGCAGAGCCAAGTGGTGCGTGACCAAACGACGGGGGGTGGTGGTGCTGGGGCTTCATTATCCTGCCCATGTGAAAGATAAAAGACAGAAGTGGAGGTGTGCAGTAGCAAGTTTTTCTCTGTTGTGAAAGGCCATGGAGGCAGAACAAGGGCAAAGGAAAAAGGAAAGAATAAAAAAATGGATTCTACTACTTGAATTATGGGTGTAAGTGAATTGAATAATACTGGCCTATGAGTCACTGTCATCTATCATTAAAGCCTCTAGAGCACTTTTTAAAATTCTTGGTATGAGACATATTCAATAGTGACTGAAGCAGGCAGGACACTTTAACTTTAACATCTTTGGGCCAGGAGAAATCCTGCATAACAAGTATCTTGGGATGAATGATGCATTTAAAAACAGGTTATCAGATTCCAGAATAAAGATAAGATGTGATTGTGATTAAAAAAAATGGGGCTATAGACGTATGGGTTGTAATGTTCCAATTTTATTGTCAGCTTGGTTTCTTACACATCAGTATATTTACATGATGTTTGTTTCTTAAAATTAAGCTGATTCCAAATACCATATTGCCAGCATACCTTGAGGAGCAGGGAGAGGGAAAAAGCAGCCCACTAACCTGTTTGTGAAAAAAAAAAAACACCTTGTGACAGGCTGCACATCATCAACTCATTGGGTGAGATAATAAGTTCCCACCAATGTGTCCTGCTGGGTGTGAAAAATTACCTTCCCCATGTTCTGTGTCATTTCATGCAACAAATATGCACCCAACTGGGAACCAGTCAGTCACAGGATTTTAAGTCCTCTACAATTCCCACTTTCCACTTTATAATTTTTTCATATAAAAAAGAGAGAATTCAACAACACATCTACAACCAGTCTAAGCTTACATTTGCATTGCAAGTTAATTTTGACACATTGTTTTTTGTTGTTGTTGCTGTTAAGCAAGGTTCAAAATAAAAAGAAATACCACAACTGGAACTAAATTTCCACTTGTTCCTGTTTCTGTAAAACTTACATTCCAGTCTAGCATTCACACTTCAAATTAATGTTGGCATATTGAAAGAAAATCTCCAAAAGGCATTGCTTCAAAAGTTATTGTATCTTTTTGAACCTTGTTTTTGTTTTTTGTTATGAAGACAGACCAACTTTCCACATTATGGTCCCAGTTTCTTTAATCCTGAATGCAAACACTCCATGCTAGCATTTATTTTGCATTCCATTTGCCTTGGAAAACAAAATTAGGCACTGGGAATGGGTTAAACCCGAGTAAAAAGCATTCCAGTAAATACAGTCAGAGAGGTCAGGATTCCAAGTAAAAACAAAAGAACAAAAGGAAGGATTCCAATTGGTGATAGCCAGGTAAGCTGTTTTTATTCAAAGTCCCTCTAAACTATCAAGGTTTGTTCCTATTGGCGCAACAAAGTTGCCACTTTAGTGTGCTGTTGCTCCCCTGAGATTCAACACAACCGTTCACACAGCACATGACAGTAATAATAATAATAATAATAATATAATAATATAATAATAATAATAATAATAATAATAATAATATATTTTATTTGTAGGTGCCTTTCTGAACATCCAGGTCACCATACATTGGTTAAAATAACGTAACACAATAATAAAAGTGATCAAACACCAAAAAGATAAAAATATGGTTAAAATTACACATTGCAAATTAAAACATAGGAAAAATGCAGTTTTGAACAGGTAGGTTTTGAATTTGGATTTGAAATGTGGAAGTGAAATAGTGTCTCTGAGTTCCGAAGGCAGAGACAGTTCCAAAGGCGAGGTGCAGAGTGGCTGAATGCTCTGCTCCCCATGGTGATGAGTCGGGCAGGTGGGACAGTCAGGTGGATAAAGGAGGAGGATCAGAGAGTGCAGTAGGGCATAGCAACATGGAGGAGGATTTTAAACTGAATTCGAAATTTAATTGGGAGCCAGTGGAGCTGTTGTAAAATGGATGTGATGTGGTGGATGGAGAGGGTCATTGTGATGATGCAGGCATCTGAATTCTGGATAAGCTGGAGTTTATGTAGGAATTTGTAAGTGACACTGGGGAGGAGATAATTGCAGTAGTCTAGGCGAGAAATAACGAGATTATTAACAAGAATCGAAGTGGTATGGGGGGGGGGAGGGGTGGAGGTGGCTGATTTTGTGTAGGTTAACGTATGGAGACCATGTAATGTTACTGAAATGGGAATGAAAAGATACAGTATTGACATCCAGACTCATAACCTGTGGGGAGGGGGAGACAATGGCATTGTCAATGGTTATTGAGAAGCTGTTGGTTTTGGACAGTGTTGATTTAGATCCAATGGGAAGAACTTCATTTTTGTAACTGTTTAGTTTGAGAAAATTGGAAGAGAACCAGGATTGTATGTCTTATAGCCAGTCAGTATGGGACAAGGGTGGGAGAGTGGAGGTGGGTTTACTGCTGGGTGTCATCCGCATAACAGTAGAAACTGATATTGTTCTTACGGAGGATATTGTCAACAGGGAGGAGGTAAATTATGAAAAGGAGGGGTCCCAGGACAGAGCCCTGGGGCACACCTGAAGCACAGTTTCTGTGCTGTGGAGTGGACGGAAACCAGACAGGAACTGTTCGTACAGATTATTAAGTGATAAGTGGAAGTGAAAAGTGGGGGCGCAATGCCGGCGCAAGAACATCTCCGTTGCCTCTTCTCTGGTGGGTCGGCCCGACGTCACCACAACTTTCAGACCTGTTCCAAAGATTATACCCCCACCAGCCAAAGTTGTCATCTCCAGGAGTATCTTCTGTGGGACTTATTGTACGGTGACAGTCAGTAACAGCTTTTTTTCCTCTGCCTGCACCAAATCATTAGCTAATCCGGCCACAGCAGAGCCTGTAGTTCCTCAACCGGCCGCAGCAGAGCCTGTAGTTTGTAGTTCCTGCGTGGGCTGTTCCGTTGCTGAGGGTCTCCAGAAGATCTGTTCTGCCGCAGTCCTGCAGCCTCCAGACCCCATCGTCTCAGCAGCCTAGCGGTTTCTGAGCTCCAATGCTGCCACGTTCCTGTGGCTTCCAGGTCCCACCCGCCGCATGGTCGACCTCCAGATCTTTGTTGTTGGTTCCTTCGACCACATGGCCGCCCTCCATATCATCTTCATGGGTAGGCAACTTGGGGTTAAGTGCCTTGCCCAGGGGCACATTGACATGTGACGGGGGGAGCTGGAATTGAACCCACAACCTACAAGATGACTACCCACTGAGCCACAATATTTCCTATTCATGTTTCTGATAACAGTAGCATTAGCATTTCAAACTAGCATTAGCCTTGTAAGGTAACATTAGCATACTAGAGTAACCAGAAGCTGCAGAATGCTTGAAAATTATCAGTTTAAAAGTCCTGTGAGTAATTATAAGTCAGCAACAAACCAGAAAATGTGGGTTTCTCACAGAAGAAAAAGATGCACCCATGATGACATGAGGAACAAAGAAAAGCCATAAAGTATAAAGTCAAAATTTTTTTTAAACAAGCCATATTTAAAATTACAATATGTGTTCCAATGAGGCTTGTTCGCTAGATCAAAAGTACCTTCATAATATAACAGCCTTTAAGCATGTATTATACGTTCCTAACAGAGCACTTCGCTCTCAGACTGCAGGTCTACTGGGGTCCCTAGAGTCTCTAAAAGTAGAATGGGAGGTAGATCTTTTAGTTAGGAGTCTCCTCTCCTGTGGAACCAATTCCCAGTTTTGGTTCGTGAGGCAGACACTCTGTCAATTTTTTAAGACTAGGCTTAAAACTTTCCTTTTTGTTTTCATTAGCTGTTAGTGGAAAATCATTATAATTAGCAAAAAATAAATAAAAGGCTTGAAGAAAAGGCTGTGTGCAATTAATCTTTGTGTTCACTTGGTGAATTGAGTTGCTATGATAAATTGACTTTTCGGTAATATTCTAAAATCTGCTAGAATTTCTAAGCTAAAACAATAATTACTTATTTTCTGCTTTGGCACAATGTGCTGGAAGGAAATGTGCTTTAGTGCTTTGTTTTTCCATTTAATGAATGGAAGGGATGAAAAAGGCATATATTGTAATTTTTTTTATTTGCCCTTCAGAACAATGATCTTTGCTGTTGTTGTTGGTGCAACCATTACACCTAAACTTGCTCCTAAAGTTTTAAATAAATATATTACCTACCCTTTAAATGTCTTCCTGACACTTAAACCCCACTGCTTGCCCAGCCAGTAACATAAGTATGCATTTTCACTTCCTGCCTCTTGATAAAGAAGTGGGGAAAAGGACAAGAAAAAGGCTTGTTTCCAGGCCTCTGCAGGCCAAATTTGATTGAGGAGTAGAAGTGCGCCATAAGAAGGCTGTAGCATAGTGGTTCTCAAGAACAGGACTATAGGTAAACCTGTTATACAGGGAGTAGAGGCATTAAACTGTTTCTGAAACTCCAGTCTCAGTCGCACTTCCCTGATGAAAGAAAAAAAAAAATTTCTAATAACCAGCAATAAGATAGCTGAGGACTTTGGGAACAATCACCAAGTCTCAAATATTAGGTAATGCAAGTCTAAGAGCATGGTTGGTACAGTGAACTGGGAATGGCTCATTAAACCACTTAGTGTCCCGTGTTTACCCCCTTTCTTTTTCCCCCCGAAGGTTCTATAGTGACAGGTTTAGTGTAAGTGAATTTATTAAGAAAAATTGGAAACAAATCTGCTCTTTTAATAGGGGCAGGCTTTTAACATGTTTTAAAATCCGTCCTTCATGAGCTCCTGGGCTGTTAAAAAAATAATAAATCTAAAGATGATACTCTGAAACAAAAATCTACAAGGGCTCTTCTAAAAAAAGCCAACATTTGGATCAAATACTCTTAAGCTACTAGGAAAAATATATTTTGTTGGAATAGAAAGATGGACATCAAGCATTAAGACACTTGTGATTGCAGGGGCATCTGCATAAATAAATCGAGCTTTAAAAAGTAAACTTGTTCCAAGTTATCTAATTAAAAAGTGAAACTCATTCTAAAGATTCATTCCATACATTTATATATTTCAAGTGTTTCTTTCAATTTTGATCTGTTTATCTTACAGCTAATTAAAACCCCAAATGATGTATCTTAGAAGATTGCAATATTATACGAGACCAATAAACAGAAAAGTTTATCATGGGGGGGGGGGGGGGGGGGGCAGCTGTCACCCCCCATGATTATTAAAACACCCCTTTTTTTTTGTTCTTATGAAATATTCAAATTGCTTGAGACTAAAAATGGGGGTTCCAATTAGCTGTAAGCCAATTTGCATAAAAATAAACTAGACACTTAAAATATATTTATAAGGCATCTATATAGTATGCCTGTGCAAATTGTCAGTTATCCAAGTCATCACAACAGCAAACAGGCTTAAATCTATATAGTAGTTTTACTCTTTCAATTTAATCATTGACATAAATTTCCCTATTTGTTAATGTTCTCCTATATTATAAACAATTTTTAGTAGCTGACATTTTCTGGTTGAGTTTTTAATCCCCTGGCAGCACAGATGGTTGCAAATGTCAATTCTTTGTTATCCCTGAAAGACCTTGAAGCAGTCAGCTGACACACGTATGGACAAGGTGCACGAGTAACCACGTTTTGGCTAATGAAAATACTTCAATAAGGATCTTTACCGCAACCAGACCTGCAATAGAAAACATAGGTTTTGTGTAGACCTGGTAGCAGAAAAAGAGAGAAATGGAAATTTGCTAGATCCATTCGGTCCTGTTTAAGGTTCTGGTGAGGCAAGGGCTGGATATCTAACCCACACATTCAATGGGCAAGGGACAAAGATCACCTTGACTTGGTTTGCCAGAAGAAAACTCGGAGAAAAAAAAACAATCATCTATGCAAAAACTGTTTTAATACCTATGCTGTACCAGCAGGTAGTTTTAATAGCATTAACTACATTGATATTTAAAAGAAGATTGTTAGCATGGTTAAAGTAGTTCCAGGATAAACAGGCCAAACAATTCAAACTGTTGCACACAGTTTAACCTTTAGTAAGGAAAATACTACAATTGGGGGAAACATTTACATGCACAAAGGAAATGTGCAAACTGGAAATAAATGCACAGGTAATGAAAACAT
The DNA here is from genome assembly GCF_011125445.2 of Fundulus heteroclitus. Taxonomy (NCBI): domain Eukaryota; kingdom Metazoa; phylum Chordata; class Actinopteri; order Cyprinodontiformes; family Fundulidae; genus Fundulus; species Fundulus heteroclitus. The sequence continues at coordinate 17,952,424 of NC_046370.1, forward strand.
AAATAAATTCACCCTGTAATTGGCAGCAAGTATGAAATAACAATGTTTAAAAAGGGGACTGAAAAAGCGTCTCTTTCCTTAACGATTACTGTCGCATATATAAAAAAGTTTTGAATCTGACTGATTTATATTCAGATAACAGCACGACCAGATTAAACTTCCCGTTGTGCTTTCTTTGTTGACTTTCTCATTCAGTATGTCCCACCTATGTCTTTTTCTTTGTACTTTCAGAGATATCTGTTTCAAACTGGAATTTGGAGACAAACATCTCATATTTAAAAAAAAAAAAGAAAAGATCCTGGAGCTCATTTTCCACCCGACTCATCCTTTTGTGTCGCACTCCTGAGGACGCTGACTCATGTTCATCAGCGCAGTAGGAAATTTACATTTCAGACCTATTTCTCATTCCATCCATTTTTTTTTTACTCCTCAAAGGGAGCAGCGCTTTGATGTCCTTAAAATCTCATTACAGCCGGGGCTCGGCAGCAGCGAAGACTGATTTCCCCTGGTTTTCTGGTGGCGGGGAGGAAATGATGGGAGGCAAAAGTCCGGGTGGAGCTCAATCCGAAAGGATGAGGCCGGCCGCGAAAAAAAAAAAAAAATCCAAAACTCATGCAGCCAAAAGTGTTTCATGCCATCATGGAGGCGGACATTATTATTACCAGTGATTAGCAACACTCAATGGAGCATATTCAGAAGTTAATTGATTTGAATAGCGGAAGCAAATTCAGACTAACAGCCTACTTGTTACTTACGACATCAAGAGTTTCACACTTTACTTAAAGTGGAAAATGTTTTCTCTGCACATCATGACAAATGTCTGTCAAATGACATTAACTGTTTATCCTTCATGTGTCACAATCCTAATGTGTTTGATTAGTTACTTTGGATGGTGCATCTTTTAGTTAGTGGTTATGTTTTGTATATGGTTTACTTCTGTTTCACTGCCAATTACAGAGAATGGTGCAACACAGACTAACTGAGGGTGGCATAAAAAAGAAGTAAACTATACACAGAACAGAAACAATAATTGAAAGATGCACAGTCCAAGCAACTTAAACCTTTATAAAAAAATCAAACACCTTAGGATTACTGTAGCTCTACTGTAGGTTTTTTAATTAGTTCAGCCAGTACGTCATCATGTTGAATCTCTGATGCCTATGTTCATGCTTTTTTGATGCATACATTATGTTTTTTCTTGTTGTTCCTGGCCCTGAGAATGATTGGCAGTCTACTTTTGGCCTGTCATGTTGCCTATCAACACTTAAAGGGCTCTGACCCACCCACCACTTTATGTTCCTGATTTCAGGTTTAACCTTAATGTGTGGAAAATGAAAACATCTGAGGGCTCTCTCTCAAGATTGTAGAGTTCAAAAATGATAAGCCAATACATTTGTTAAAATCCAGTCATGATTGTCTATGAATTCTGCATGTTTGCCAGGTAATATGGCATTCAAATTTCCTTCGGAAGCTCATACATCATAGTAATTATCTTCTGTCTGACAGCAACAAATCTGCTGTGGCGAAATGATTGCCGTTGACTTTGGCCTGCACAATTATATCTCTCCAGAAGAACAAGGCATATATTCGGCAAAACTGGCATATATTGGGCTAAACTGGCTACCATGAAGCTTGATTGTTATTTTTTCTTTTTTTAAGTTGTCAGGCGTGTCCTCGAAGCATAAACATGCAGTGTAAAGAGGGTGTGTGATCAAGCAAAGATCTGACAGCTGGACAGCAAAGATGTAAGGTCTTGATTGAGCTTGTCTGGAGACTTATTTGTGTGTGTGTGTGTGTGTGTGTGTGTGTGTGTGTGTGTGCGTGTGCGTGTGAGTGAGTCCTGTTTGGCAATGTGGCATTAAGAATTGTTGTCTTAATGCCAAAAGGAGTCCAACAGATTTTACTTTCACAAGTGGAGCTTTAGTGCTTTCTCCACAGTGCTCCTCTTGATTTATATATGCAAGAAACTTTATTAGATTTAATGCGGGGATTATTTCGTGTTGAATGGACACTGAAACGGGAAGGTAGAAGAAGAAAAAAAGGAGAGAAACATGAGACAAAATGCTAAGAGGGAGAAAAGAAGAAAGAGGAGAGCAATATAACATCCTCAGAGTCTGCTTCTACACCTGCAAAGAGAGATACACAGCAAAACCAACTGAAGTATTACAGGTACAAGCAACCAACACCTTGATACCGTCACTAAAGAATATAAAGCATGATTTAATACTAAATGTATAAAGTGACAGCTGAAGATAACAATAGGGGTTTTCTGTGTAGAAGTGAATCTGTAAGTACCTGAATCCAAGCACCTGTAAGTGTTTGTGAGAGTGCACTGGTGTATGTAAGGTTTATCCAGAAGAAAAATGCTCAATAGTGGTTACGAGGGGCCAAAGACCCATTCCCCAGAGATCTGGGGGAGACACCAGGGAAACAAGAACCCCAGACGCCTGAAGGGACCTCTAGAGCAAAGGTGCCCGAGAGGTGCCGACACAGGAAAACCTGCTTCCCCCATCTGAGAGCAGAGCAGAAATGGGCCCCAAGAAACCCCCCAACAGCCACAACGCCGAACCCCCTGTGAGCTACGGTGACTAGCCCATGGGCTCCGCTAAGGGGCCCAGGCCCCGCGAAGCAGCCGCCAGGAGCGAGCCAGCGTCCGCCTGAGCACCCAGACACCGAGGACCACCAACGCACCAGTGGGCCAAGGTGCCAGCCGATGGAGGAGAGCAGGACGGGGGGGGGGGGGATGGGCTCCACACTTAGTGGAGACATGAGATGTTCAGACCCAACCAGACAAATAGACGAACAGAAAACCACGTACACATTCACACGTTCCTATCCTAGTGCCCCTGCGAACACTCCTACCACAAAAAAAGGGGGACGCCGAGCACACTCTCGCACTCCGGAGACTTCAAGCAGAGAGACCAGACATTCATCCAGCACTGACATTATAATGTGTGGGTTCCCAGTGTTTGTAGTAATCTTTAAAAAATATGCAACTCAAGGTCTAATACATAAAAAGTAACTTCTTGAATGTACTCTTACGATTCCTCTGCCAGCGTCAGCATGTGTTTTTTTTTTTTCATTTATCTCTCACTTTTCACAAACATAGCAGTTATTTGTGTTTCCACAAGTCCCAGTTCTGTCAGTTACGCAAAAACCCATCAAAAACGAACCGCCAATGTGTGCGTTTGTGTTGTGTAACAAACAACTTGCGATGAACCCTGTTCATTTTTGGTAACTGGATGATTTACATGAAGGCTTGGCAGGTGTTTTCAATAAGCAACATATGCTGCATGGAAAAACAATCCAGGGTTTGAAGAAATAAAATGACAATGGCATGGTTGGTTAGAAGAAAAAAAATGATGTGTGAAAATGCTAGTGCAGTACAGCAGACTGATGGGAAAATTACAGAATAATTGCAAAAAAGGCTTTTAACAAGGAAACAATTTTAAGAATCCAGTAACAGTCTCCTGCAGTGCCTTTTTAAAAAGTCCTGTTGCCAGTAAGTAATGAAAAATACTCTTAGGCCTTGACCACACTGCTGGATATATTTTCCTCTGTTTGAAATAAAAAAAAAAAAAACTCCAATCAAAGGGAAAAGGAATCATTCTAAGCCAGGAGGGGGTAATATGACCAGGTTAACGACACGGATACAAAAGAAGATTGAGTGCTAGAAAGTAATAAAAAAAAATATGTCAGATTATTTTTTTGTCAATCACCCATTTTGGGACAGAGCTGTATTTTCAATTAGGTTTTGAGTTTAATTAAAGCTGCAAGCGGTGCTGAATGGTCCTGAAAGCCTCAGCGTTCCACATGCCAGAGTGCATTGAGGTGGGGATGCAATCCGAATGCCCACCTCAACGCCTCCAGCAAGCCTGGCAGGCGAAAAAATAAGCAAGCTTTGAAATACATTCATTCAGGCTCATGCCAGCTCTGGTGGGAAGCCTTGAAAATTTTGCCGAGGCTAAACCTTCCCGATGGAAATTGTAGTTATTTCCTGTTTGGTGGTGAATGATTAATGAAGACTTTTGGTAATATTTTGAAAATGTCATTACAAATTATTTATCTGTTAGTAGATTGTGTTGTTTGGAGGGTCATTCGCCACATAAAGCTGCGACACTGTTCTCAGCCGGCTGGGCTAAAGGGATGTCAATAATTCACTATATAGCAATTTGTTGAACAGTCAACAAAGGAAGCACACCAAATTTTTGAGTGGATTTGTCAATGCATCTGGGAGATATAACTGTTTGTAATATTCTAGTGGGACTTATTTGTTTTAATTTAAAATGTAATCCTGTTTGTGGGTTAAGAAAGATCAGACATTTATGGTTAGGAGTTAAAGGGATGGCAAATAATGACATGAAGTGGAAATGACAAAATCAAGTGAATGCGTTGAGTGTTGCTGGTCTATAATGACACACACAAAAAGTTGGGATACAGCTCTGACACCGTCTGGGGAAATTAATAAACCTTCGTCTTATATGGCTGGACGTCAGAGTTTGAGGCTTGGCCACGACCACACACACTGATTCAGCAAAAATTGTTTGATAATTTTTGATCTCCACTGTTTTTAAAGAAGCCACACCTGAATTCATTTTTGTCTGTAGAAAAATGCATTGTTAAAAGATGGAATTTGACCAATTGATTGCAGGATCTTAAAGAAAAGAATTGAAATGAGTGTTAAGACCTGTAGTGGGAGCTTAGCCTTCAGGAAGCTGTCACAGTTTAAGAGAAATGTAGGCCAGATGTAGGCTCAACAATAGACAAAAACAGGGAAATCATTGGGCAGGGGATTTTAAAGGTATTGCTGAGACACTACATTTTAGTACCATTTGTATTGATATTCTGTTGGAGTTTTTAAATATGTGCCAACAGGTCTCTTGAGTAAAACACAACTTATGTCTCAGTGAGTCTACCTGTATGATGATGATGATAATAATGATAATAATGGTTTATTCTCTATACTTGCTAAATTCTCCCTCCCCTCTAAAATATACGCAACTTGGATTGTTTTGCTAATCCAGTCCTGGGTCAAATATGAACCAATCCGGGTCTGGGTTGAGTTAATACAGCAGGGGTTTGTTAATGGTTTTAGACAGTATAATGGGTTAGGTTTTACAAAAAAAGACAAATAAAAAAACTCGTCTTTCTGACTGCTATTGAAAGCAAACAATAACCCACGATCTAGGTTGTGTGGATGAGCTTCCCTTTTTGTAATGAATAGGTCTTTCCCCTCTGTTGTACAGCTTAACCTTATATTAAGCTTTTTTTTTTATAATGTACTTTTGCATTTCTTAGGGTGTTCTCTAGGAATGCTCATTCTTTGTTTTTCCATGGGTATTTTTGTTTCTTGTCTGTGTTCTATGTGTGCATTCAGAGCCAAAATTTACCTATGGCTGCATAATGATTCTATTTGATTTTTGAATGAATTAATAAATTCATTCAAGTATTCAAAATAAATGAATCGCACTTACTGATTATGTAGCCTTTTGAGATGCATAATTTAGCACGAGGAATATCTGTGGAAAATCACAGTGAAATCTGGGTTTGACTTCTGAACCTATGGCCTGGGCAATCTCAGAAAAGTGGAAGTCAGGATGGATGGATGAAAGGCTGGATGGAAGTTTCGACAGGCTTTCAAATATTTTCTTTGGACTCTATCTGCCTTTTCCACCATATTTCAGTGCAGTCTCCCCCTTTACATTCTCTACAGGTAAATGTGGAACATCGTCCTTGTAGATTAAAGTGAACACCTAATTATCGAGGGCTCTCTTACACATACATGGATGAGAAAACTGGCAGATTTCACATGTAGGAAAACACTGTATATTGAAGAACAAACCAAGAATTTTTAAATTTTCAAACAACAGCTGAAACAATGTGAAACAAAAAGAATAAGAGTTCTTTTTCCATTGTTGTGTAATCTGATCTCAAAATTAAAATGCACAGAACTTAGCAATGTGTTGTTGACACCGAACTGGTAAAAGGCAGAGCAAATTGAAAAGCAGGAGAGAATTGCATCTGCAGATGTAATATTTCACCCAACATCTGTGTGTAATAAAACTGCCACCAATGGAAGGAAGAAAAAACAAGTTGGATCAACACGAGGATCAAAGATTTACCACAATTACAGAGAATGGTGCAACACGTTTGATGCACCACTGCTGTTGTATACTGGAGTGAACTTTTTCAACGTTGTTGTAAAGGCATTAAAAAAAGTCAAAGCCAACCAAGAACAGTAAATCAGAATACAAATCTGAGACACTGTTTTACAGCACATAACACTTTAGCGTTTAAATTACTTGATTTATTCTGCAGTTCCTCGGAATGACGTGAGCACGCCTGGCTGGTGCCTACCGCCAGCTGACACTGGACGAGAGGCGGGGTACACCTTGGACGGGTCACCAGTCCATCTGTAATTTATTCTTCACCAGAATGTTTCCCCCGCAATATTTAAAGCTATTTTCTTCAGTTTTTATTGTTTATTTGTATTCATTGAATTGCTCAGTATTGTTATCAACCGATGTGCACCATGCCAAATGGTAAAGCCAAGATGGAAAAGGAAAAGGTTGGGGGCATCGATATTAGCCAGGAGTTAAGGGCGGTTTTCCAAATAAGCAGGAAAGCCTGCGTAAGCCTAAACCTCCCTAAGTGTTGTTGAAAAAGAATAGTTTGGGGTGAAAGGGGATGAGGGAGGTGTGCAACTACTCAATAAGATGCTTTTACCCCGAGGAATGGGACTGGACTGGGAGGGGTTCAATTATTTCTCTCATAGTTTGAGTTCTGTCTTAATTTTAGTTCTGTCATGGTTTTAGTTTTTGTCACAGGTTGGTTGTCTTTTGGTACTGTTTTGCATTTTACTTTATCCTCAGTCATCAGCCAGCATTTATTTAGCACTGTTCACCTGCCAGCAATCTGCCAGCTGTTTGTCTGTCACTCCCTGGTCACCAGTCACTACCAGGTCTGACTACACTAGTCAGACCTGTTCACCTTCCAGCCTTCCAGCCTCTAGTCACCAGCCGGTTCACTCTCAGTCACCAGCCTTTGCTTTGATTATTTCCGCCTGTTACTTGTAATCAGCACTTAGCTCTGTTGACTTGTTTACCTCATTGTTTAAACCCGCCTCATCCTTCAGCACTTTGCCAGATTATTACGAGCCTTTCCGTGAGTCTTATCCAGCGTTCTTTATTCTGATAGCTGTTGATACCGACCCGATTTTGCCTCCGGATATCTGAGCCAGCCTGACCCCTGTATACCTGTTTTCTCTCCCTGTTTCTGACTCCTAACTTGGGTACTGAACCAGACCTGCTATCTGACCACTGAGCCTGCCTGATCTCGTCTAGCCTGTTAGCTTCCCCGTGTATCAATCTTGGATCTGTGTCCCTACTCTAAGTCTGGATTCTGCTCTGTACGTGCACTTCTGATTACCTGGTTTTTGACCAAGGACTGTTTTTGTGACCACAAGCTCTGTGTTGTCTCGCTCATCATAACTGCCTGCCTGTTTATTCCAGTTCCTACCCATGACCTGTCCTTAAATAAACCTTCTTAAACATACTTTCTGGTTGTCTGGCCGAATGCTGGGTCTTTCTTTTCCATTCATGACAATTTCATAATTTCTGTTAAAATCATCTTAAATATCCATATGCTCAAATATGTGAAAAACCATTCAGACTGTCATAGGGAATCCTTTTTTTTCTTCAAAATTGTCCTAATTTAAAAGAAAACAATCAAAACTGTAATAGCTTGCATTCTGCCCTCTCTGTTTTCTCGGTTTTGAGTTATTTTCCTGTTTAGTCCAGTTATTGTTTATGTTCTGTCTCTGGCCTGCTCCTGAGTTTATGCTTGGGTCTCAGCACTGATGCCTGGTCTGATTACTTACTCTGCACATCTGCCCTACTCCACCCCTCCTGCAATCACCTCTGTCCGGTTTCACCTGCTCCCACCACCATACAAGCTACGTTCAGACCAGACATCAGTGCCAGGTCGTCTTGTCGAGTTTACGGGTGAGTCTTCTCCAGCAAATATTCTGTTTCTGTTTTTGCTTATGGATTTTGACCCTGTTCCCTCCAGTGATCTGAGAAACCCTGTTCTGCCTGCTAACCGCTTTTTCCTGCCTTGTTGGACTGTTTGTTTTTCTGCCGTCTTTTTGGTGCGTCTGTCATGTTTGCTTTTTGCCGGTTTGGATTTTTGTTATTTAATAGCCTGTACTCAACCTCTGCTGGTCTGGTTGAATTCTGGGTCTCCTGCCTCTGATCGTTACAAAAGCCAAGTGAATGTTATAGTTAATGCTTTTTTCTTGCTTAAAAGGTAGTTTCCAAGAAACCATGTATGGGTTTTGAAGGAAGAACATGCTAATCACCATATGGCAGGGTCCAGCTTAATTGTATCTACTGGGCAACAAAGCCCAGTAGACACCATGCGTGTCTACTCTTTCTAGTGGACTTGTGGAAATAAATGCTAAGGTTGTCATCAGAAAGCTAAAAGAATAATTTTGCAATTCTAAAACATCTCTATCCTCAAATGGTTCACTCCATTTAGTTCTGATGATGGATTACAGTTTTTGCACATAGTGGGGAGTTTGTTTTGTAAAATATAGTTCATTGTATTATTAAAAAAAATTGATTACATGATATATTTAGCATATTTTATTTCTATGATATTTTTCAGTCTTATTTTCACCAACAGTAGCCCTGCTGTCGGTGGAGACGGCCGTTGATTTATCTCGCCTAAACAACAGGAAGTTGAGTTTTCAAGTTCCCTGTCCTCGAAACTCCTCATCTTCCACTTTGCATAATGAGATTTGTAAAAGATGTCATGAAGACAAATATCTTGAAGATTTAAATAGATTCCCTGCAGTGACCCTGCACGACTGCAGTGTACAAACATGGACACCGCAGAGGCTTAATGGACCAAGACAGGAGGATCTTTTTGTGGCTTACTGAACATAGATGTATGAAGGCGCCGGTGAAGAACATGCATTCATTTTGCTCTCCTTGGCCATGAATATCGAACAGGACTTATCAGACCCCATGCTGGGGTAAATCCTCTGCACCTGCAGGGCCATTCTCCAAAGGGACTCGGAAATGGGCTTTGATCCGGCTGTATCTATGCAGCAAGCAGCGCTGTTGTCAGTAATACCGGGGGTGTATATTTGATGAATGATTTTCATGTTTTGCATATAAGTCGAACTTAATTCTATCGGTGCTATAATTTGTGCCGAGGATAAAAAAAGGGAGACTTAACCATCTGTTATTGTGTGCCATCTATATGTGTATTCTTTATGTATTTTGTTTGTTTGTGTGTAGTTTCCAAGAGTTTTATATCATTGTCTCATTATAAACACGTGAGGTATTAGTGATTTGCAGTGTGCATTTCAGTGGCTCAAAACATCCCCAAAACCAAGGAAAGGAGGGTCAGCTGCATGAAAAGAAGAAGCGCTCATTAACACGAGGAGTTGTGCAGAATTACTAGGGTTGAATGAAGAGTTTGTCCGTGTTGCCATGCTGAAGGATATGACTGAGTTTATCCTGCGGCAAATCAGCTGTAACACGCTGTTCTATGAGCCTAATCCAACAAAAACCACAGACAGGAAAAATAAGAGACTGCAAAAGTGAAGATCCTCTGGAAAGATATCGTGATATTTAAACTGAGCCAAAATAGAAAAGAAAAATATTCTGTCAGAGAGACAAAATGACTTCTGACAGATTTTCGTTGCCAAAATGCAGCCCGTCAGTGTAGCAACAACTACATCATCATGTGTGCTGTACAATGTGTGAAAATGCCTACTACAGTATTTATTTAAACTTATAGAAATGTTTTTAATGTAGATTTATCAGGGCCATAACACCTGTCAATTTGTTAAGAATAAATAAATAAATAAAATAAATTGTTGAAAAGGGGAAAAAAATGTTGAAACTGAGGTTTTAACCTTTGAAATAAAAAGAAGTGAAGCTGAAATAATAAGAATAAGAATGTTTTTCAGTTTAATTTTTATTACACTTTTATATTTTGGGATTTTCTTTGATGTTTCATGTTTTTGTCTTCTTTTTAACTATTTCAAATTTCTGGTTTTCAGACTTGAGCTCGAAATGCATCAGTCGAGCCCTAACCTTGGCTGAAAGACTGAGTGGCTGCAGAGCGCTACTAGAAGCAGAAGCAGTGAAGGCCCATATACCCTCAAGTTTAAATACGAATATGGATGGAGTCTACTATTCATTTATCTTTGTTAATTTTTGTTTATTGTCAAGAAGCTTAGGGATGGGTACCCAACAAACAGAGCTATACAAATGTAATAGAAGAGGCAGTGTGGTGTAGTAAAGCTTATGTGCGAACAGTGAAAGGAACAAAGTGTAATGAAGAGTAGGTTGCTTATTAAATAAGAATAGGGTCTTAAGGCTGATTCACATGGCAGGATAATTTGTGCGATTTTTGTCCTGATAATCCCCTTCCTACAGGCCCTGATCATCGGGGCGGCTCATAAGATAATCTTAAAAGATATTGCTGCCATGTGTGGTGTGTTAAAAGTGATCTGGTCCTCAAGTGGGGGATATTCAACATGTTGGATTGTCTTTTAAAATGGATTTTAAACTAAACAGGAACCCAGTGGAGGGATGCTGAAACTGGAGTTATGTGCTCATGTTTATTTTTTCCAGTAAAGATCATGCCGCAGCGTTCTGCACAAGCTGTAGCCGTGAAAGAGTGGCCTAGCTGACACTGCAGCCAGGCCAGAACGAACAGCTGCCATATTTGTTGTTTCACTCATCGGGGATGACGTTCCCTCCATCCATGATTTGTACAGGTCCAGGGTAAGGAAAAAGGGCAGCTAACATCTCTACAAACCTCACACATCCTGGACACAAACCGGTTAGATTTAATTTTCATGTCGGCGCTACACAAAAGAAGCCGCCACAGAGACACTTTCTCTTTTACTGAGTTTATTAAGGTTTAATAATGCTATCAATTCAATTTAATTCAGTTTTATTTATATAGCGCCAATTCATGAAACATGTAATCTCAAGGCACTTCCCAAAGTCAAATTCAATCATATTATACAGATTGTGGCAGATTATACAGATTGGTCAAAAGTTTCCTATATAAGGGAACCAGTTGATTGCATCGAAGTCTTGACAAGCAGCATTCACTCCTGGAGAAGCGTAGAGCCACAGGGAGAGTCGTCTGCATTGTCCATGGCTTTGCAGCAATCCCTCATACTGAGCAAGCATGAAGTGACAGTGGAAAGAAAAACCACCCATTAGCGGGAAGGAAAAACCTCCAGCAGAACCGGGCTCAGTATGAACGGTCATCTGCCTCGACCGACTGGGGGTTAGAGAAGACAGAACAGAGACACAACAAGAGAGATAAAAAAGCACAGAAGCACACATTGATCTAGTAATCTGTTCTACATTAGATGGTAATAGCGGGTGATCTGTCTTTCCTGGATGATGTCACAGTTAACAGAACGCCAGACCAGGTGTGCCTACTGTGAAGAAAAAAGAGAGAGAACAAAAAGTTAAAAGCTGAAATGACAACATGAAGCTGGAGAACAGCTTTATGCAAGAAGAACTTTATGGAAGCTCAAGTCCTTCAGTATGCGCAACAGAAGTTTTTTTTGTTTTGTTTACCAGCTTGTGGAGAAAGAGAGTTAATATTATCAGAAATGCTAGCAGGCTCATTAGTCTTGGTAGTAAGCCAGAAGTATCACTAAGCAGAGCCTGATATTCTTAGTTAGAGCAGAAACCAGGAAGGTCGCTGAATGAAGCTCCCCATGTTCAAATACTCTCCACCTACCACATACATACTACAGGGATAATTTTGCTTTCATCCAACAAATGCAATCATCTCCATTGTCAAAAAGAAATCAGCAGTGTTTCACTCAAGGCTTGGTCAATGACGCTCCACAAACATTTATGCCTCTGTATCAAGTGACTGTGCGATCTGTCTTCAATAGCTTCGACAAAATCACTTCAAGTTATCCAAGGCTGAACAGCATAAAGGATATATGGCTTTTGAAATTAAAACGTCTGGTGGCTGAGTGCTCATCTTGGCTCCATTGTGACCAAACCAGGTGCAACTATAAAACTATGAAAGAAATTCTAAACACAAGACCAGACCTACGATAAAAGGAGCAAAGCAGAACAGATCAGTGAAGGCGTGAAGCATTGAAAGGAGGACCAAATGTACAAAAGAAATACAAAAATCTACGCATCGGGGCAAACCCATCGATGATCCTAAATGACCGTATGCCCAGAGAAATCCGTTCTTTATTTAAAGTTTACTAAATTGGGTCAATGGCAGAGGCGACTGGTAATAAAAATAATTTTTGACAGCATGCACTAGAGGTTGATGTAAACCCGTGAGCATCTTGTTTGGTTGATTTTTGCCCATAAGATTCAAAGAAACGTCCCACGCAGACAACGATTAATTAACTTGTCCCAACGCTTTGTTAAAAGGACGCTTCAACACAAACACCTAATTCCTCCAACTCCCTAAAAGCGGACGAAGGCTTTGTGCAACATCATGTTCATCACTGGCACGTTGGTGGAAGATAATGGAAGATCTGCATGCACAGTGAGTACGGAAGATCTCGGGGTGGGTGAGTACATAACTACTGGAGTATACCTGATTGATAACTGTTCTTTGGACTCGAAGACAGTATTTCAAAAGGAAAATGCTTTAATAAGTTGATCCAACTTATGTTCAAAGTATCTGAGAACGTTTTGAACTGCAGCAGAATAATGTCCTGCAAACTGTTGAAATTTCATTTAACATCTATTGCTTGATGAAGCTCCCATCGCATTAACTTTGCCACAGAAAAATATTAATTGAAAGGTTACCATGAGATTATTTTCTTGGCTGTGATTGATGTTTTTTTATTATAGTAAAAAAGCTGCACTGTTTGATTTCATTCCATTTTCTCTTTTTGCTCCTGAAATTCCACTTGCAAATGTGGCAATATGATTAAACTTCTCATTCACGGATTGCTTTAAATGTATTACACCTTTGCTCAAATTAATCTGTGGTTGTAAACTATAGAGAAATGTCCGTCCGTTGCATGTAAAGTAATAAATAGAGTCCACTTGTGTGCAAGTTAGTATCGGTATGAACCAGGCTGTTCTGTGAAGGACTTGGAGGTTTGTTAGAGAACATTAGTGGACAAACAGCATCAAGAGGACCAAGGAACACATCAGACAGGCCAGGGAGGACACTGTTGAGACGTTTTAGGCAGGTTTAGATTATAAAACAATATTCTAAGGTGTAAACACCTTGTTGAGCACTGTTCATGCATGTAGGCACACACCACATCATCCTGAACCCATCATTCCTACGGTGAATCACTGTGGGGGATAGCATCATTCAGTGGTGATGCTTGGTTGAAAGATGGATTGAACTGAATAATTCAGATCAACACATGATTTTGTGTTAGAATGGCCTAGTCAAAGTCCAGAGCCAAATTAAATTAAAGATCTGTGGCACTACTTGATTATTGATGTTCATCCACACTTTCCATCCAATCTAAATGAGCGGAAGATATTTCGAAGATAAAAACGAATAATGTAAGTAGTTATGTAAATCCCAACAAAGTTGAGCCCTGTTGATGTAGAGTGGCTTAAAAAAAAAAAAACTTAAAACGTCTCTTAGAAACAACAGTGAATAGCCTGACAAGTGACTAAATTGGGCTCCATTCATGAACAAAGAGGAGAAGAGAGGAATGCTGCAGAAAATGTTATTGAGCGCTTTGCTGCTGCATAAAGCTCTAGATGAATCAAGCTTCAGTGAAATGTTTATCTAATGTATGCACTCGGGAGACATCAAGACGAAAACAAGTTGTTTATTTGCGCGTTGCAACCAGAAGATTCAGTTTGTTGCAATATGCACTGATTCCGAGACGTGTCTCATTTACAACTTGAATGAAAATAAAAGGGCAGCATCAAAACAGGACGGAGAACGAGTAGTAGAAAAGGAAAATGCGGAATTTGTTCCTCCTGTGCACTGCTGTCAAATCCAATTTTTGTTGATTTTAAGAAGTGTTTGTGAATCCCACAGAGGTTTCATTCATTAGTGTCACATATGCTATGCAAGTAAAAAGCTGTGGGCAAGCATAAACATACAAATGAGGAAATGCAAGACATAAGAAGTCTCCACAACAGAGAGATGCGATGCGTGCACGGGGAAGACCAAATGTTCTTTTATGCCACTCAGATTCAAAGTCTTCTAATGTGATTATTTGTATATTCTCAGCGGTGTTGGTCCTTATATTTCTGATCCGGACTGCAAGGAAACTATTCGAATGTTGCTTCACATGAAATCCCACAGTGTGTGCGTGCTTTGACGCAGACAGAGAACCGGCTTGAAGGAAATACCTACAGGGCAATCCTGGAAGAAAACCAGAGCAACAAATCAGATGCCAGCTTGTTTATACTAACGTTTCTTTGTGTTTTCTCTATCAGTGTCTGAACATGTTTTTTTTTTTCTTTGTCTTCGACAAAATGAAAGGGGACACGTCATGCAAAATCGACTTTTTTAGTCATTAAATACATTTTGTTGTGTACTTGGAGTCTTTGGCAAGGTAGAGAATTTGAATGTAGTCTCTGCGTCGATATCTTTATATTCTGTTTGGGTGAATTTTTTTCAAAACGTTCAGTTTTCTCTGTTCTCTATTATGCTTTTTGATTGATTTGAGTATTTTCTAAGAGGCTGCTAAACAATGTCATGGACTTCTTGCATACAAATTTCACAAATCTGCCATTTTAATTTTTTAGCTTCAATTTTGTAGTCAAAGCTGAAGCATGTCAAAGCTATTGAATTCAATTCAATACATTTTTTTAATATAGAGCCAATTCATGACACATGTCGTCTCAAGGCACTTTACAAAGTTTAATTCAATCAAATTATACAGATTGGTCAAAACGTTTCCTATCTAAAGAAACCCAGTAGATTGCATCAAGTCTCGACAAGCAGCATTCACTCCTTATAGAGCCACTGTGGACAGTCGTCTGCATTGTCCATGGCTTTGCAGCAATCTCTCATACTGAGCAAGCATGAAGCGACAGTGGAGAGGAAAACTCTCCTTTAACGGGAAGGAAAAACCTCCAGCTACAAGTGGATAAGTTAAAATATATTGTTGTTCATTATACCGACTCCCTGTGTAATACAAAAATGGTTGGAACGCTTTGAGACCTCAGTAGCTATGTTTACATGGACAGAAGTAATCGGAATAAAGGGCCAATCGGAATAAAATGTGTATTGTAAACAAGCCAATGAGAATATTGTGATCAGATTAAGCTCAATTGGAATGAAATTGTATTCTGAATGAGACAGGTGGTTAATGCCGATTGATAATCTGATTAACGTGCATATAAACGCTTTTCAGAATCAAGTTATTCCGAATGTGGCAAATTGACCCGAGTGCGCATGTGCCCCCCGATATAAACCTGACGTGTTTCCGCATTGTTGAGTGGCGGAAATGCAAAGGTAAGTAAAACTTATCTCTCGATACAACCTTTCTATTCAAAACATTAAAAGATCTCAAAATTATTATTTATTCTGTAATGTTTAAACTTAAATTAGAACCTTGTCCAAGTCCACTTGTACAGATTTGATTTATTCACTATGTTTTGTTGTTCAGCAAAGATGGAAGTTTGTCTTCTTATGTTTTTTTTTTTTTTTTTTAGGGAAATTTGATTACTAAGCATTTCAGAGCGGTTCTATACTGAATAAAGCCAGGTGCTTGTACACACACATTATAACTGCAATAATTGATTGTGTGTAGGGCTGAACAATTAATTGCATTTTCAATATAATCACAATTTAAAAAAAACACAATTCCCAAATCGCTGAGGTCAGCAATTTTTGGCTATGTAACAATTAGTGAATCAGAAACGTCCTTTAGGTGTCGCTAAAATGTTTAAAGTGGGTTTGCTCCACATTGAAAGGAAGACAGTTGCAGCAGTTAGATAATCTAATTTTATTACTTGTTTTAGAGTTTATATAAATCATACATAGCATTAAGTACAGGTCAATCAGTTTAATACATAGACTTACTTGTTGGTTGCACTTTGCACTTTATGTTCAACAAGGATTGGTGTCCAAATCAACTAAAAGCTGTTCTCTTGAATAATATTCTGATCAATAGAAACATTAAAAGTTATTGTTTAAAATAGTCTTTGTTGACAAACATCTTTATTTAGAGGCCATTTATGTTGCTTGTGGTTAATGCAGAGAAAAGTCAAAATTGCAATTTTGGTTGAAATATATCGTAGGCAGAACGCAATCATTTCTGCACCAAGCTTAGATGCTGTAGGTCTTTTAGCAACTAATCCGCACGGCGAGGAAACAAATTGATTTGCTGTTTGTATATGTTTAAAAAGACATGGTAAATTAAACTGGGAAAAAATTTGTATTAAATCGCAATATTAAGAAAAAAAATTGCAATTAGATTATTTTCCAAAATCGTTTAGCCCTAATTGTGTGCTCATATAAATGGTACAATCTGATAGCTTTTTCTGTTTTTTTTAATGCAATACATTTCAATCCAATTGTGAAATTTTGTGCATGTAAACATAGCTATTCTCGTTTAAAGAGACAGCACCAAAATGAGTTGCTCTCAGACGCACCTGAGAATACGGGTAAAAGAGAGGTGGTGGGTTGACAATAGCGAGGAATTCAGACCAGATTCTTGCAGTTCCAATTTAAATAGACCACAATCGAGTGATTCAAATGTGAAAAGCAAGACATTGAAAGGCATGATATGTCCCCTTTAATTATAGCTAAAATGACATTGTGCTAAATCTCTTTTTCCCACATTTATATTATTGGTAGCACAGCAACCCAATAAGTCCCCTCTCCTAGGTCTATATAGATTTGGGATGGATGGATGGAGGAACATGACTAGAGCAAAAAAACTCCTGAATAGCAGTTGCACCAGGACATATATTCTACCTTGGTTGTAGAATGGTGGTGTGACAATAAAGGATAAAGCATCACCTGGGTAATTGTTCGACAAATTTTATGTAACTCTGTACATGGATTGCCAACCCATTCGATCAGCACCAGTGCTGTTGAGCAACTTTTCACTCTAAGCACATCAGATACACTTATGGAGTATACTATAGGTTATTCTGATTGGTTCCTGCTGCTGATTCTTAGCACATGTGAGCTTCTGTCACAAACTGACCGTATGTTAGATTCACACTGATAAAACTGCGGAGCGCCAAGAAGCAAAAACACCTCGATGATCTTTACTCTCGCCCCTGCATCATCTCTCCTGCAATGCAGACATTTTCATGGGCTTGTGGCACGCAGTGGTGATGCTCTGGAGCAGCTCCAGTGAGTGATCAGAAGAGCGTCACTGTGGCGAATGTTCAAGCGTAAATCTTCTTTAGAGCGACGAAAAGAGAGAGGGATGGGGGAAGGGGGAAAAGAGGAAAAGACTGAAGTGCATTGTCTGTTTATAACAGTGAATGTTGAAGCAGACCACTGTTAGAGCGTTGGCATTTTAAATCACAGCTGTAATTAAGCTGTAGATTCATGGAGACCACACAGGCAAATGAGCCCAACAGCAGCTCCTCTGATTTGTAATATGTAAATTCAGCCTGTGAAGCTCTTTGAGACAAATATTATCAGGCCGTGAAAAAGCAGAGAGCTGCTGAATGGAGAGCGTTGGAAAACGATCACAGTGATGTTGTCCAAAGTGTGAAAAATGATAAGTAGATGGTTGTTGTCAGCATAACACAATCAGGGACTGAGTCAGGGAGAGAATTAAAGATGCTGTTGTCTCAACGGTCACTTTTTTAGGTACAACTTGCGAGTACCAGGTTCAACCTTCTTTTGTTTTTAAAACACAGTTTTTCGGAGCATTCCTTCAACAAGGTGAAGATATGAAAAATAAATCCTCAGAGATTTTGGTCCACGTTGACACTATAGCATTTTGCATTTGCTGAAGATTTCTTTTGGCTGCGCACCCATGATGAGAAGTTATCTTCCACCAGATCTCAAAGTCATTGCATTGGATTGAAATCTGAAGAGTTCGGAGGCCGCTGAAGTCCAGTGAACTCGACGTCATGTTCAAAAAACCTGTTTGAGATGATTGGAGCTTTGGGACATGGATGGTGCATCTCCCTGCAAGAAGTGGCCATTAGAATGTGGGTACACTTTGGTTAAAAAAGGATGGATTTGGTCAGCAATAATTCTCAGGAAGGCAGCGGTGTTTAAACGATGCTAAATTGGGACTAAGGGGCACAAAGGTGGTGAAGATTCTCAGTCATAAGAGAATCTATTATAGGCCGCAGTACTATAAAGCTTGCAACTCCACACTACTCCAGACATTTTGAATTGAGAAATCTTTCTGGATAAGAAGCAAAACGTCTTCAAATAAATAAAAAAAAGTCCAAGTTGTTTTTTGTTTTTTTTTACTTTTTTTGAATAAGGGGCGCAACGTGCGGCAAGAAAATACCCCCAAACCATTGCACCAACACCAGCAGTCTTAAACATTGACAAGTTACTGTCAGATTCTGGCCCAACAATCTATATGTTGCAGCCGAAATCAAGACTTGTCAGATCAGACATCTGTCCAATGTGAATCTTTCCTCTTTTTACCTGACTGAAATAACTAAGAAGTGGTCATCTGCTGCCGTAGACAATCTGCCTAAAGGTTCGACGTCATGCAGAGGTGGTATTCCACATTTACTGATTGTAACAAATGGTTAATTAAGCTTCCTTTGTGTCACCTCAAACCTGTCTGCCCATTATTTTCTGATTCAAACAGGGCATTCCCATCAACTCACCTGCTGTTCACTCATTATTATTTGTTTTTCTGGGGAGGGGGGATGGATAAAGAGAGTTTTCTGACTATTAAAGCTGAGGGGTGGCTATGTGTGAAAATCCTAGTAGTACAACATTTCTGCCATGCGTTGACTGATTCACTATTTGTGTTACCAAGCAACTGAACCGGTGTAACTATTTAAGAGGCTAGTGAGTGGAAAGATCTGTGTAGCAGGTCTGGTTGTGTTCACAGCACATTTTCACAAAATCATTTGTTTACCTTCAGAACTGATGATTTCACCTTTTCTTTAAAAAAAAACAATAACAACAACAACACACTTTTCTTTCACTTACTTAGCTAATTAAAAACTGAGCTGCCTTGACAAAAGGTTCGTAGTGAAATAAATATAAAAATAATTGTTGACATTTAGAGCACTGTCTAACTTTGCAAAGCTGAAAATCTACAATCTAAAGTTATGGAGCAATGGTATTCATACTGGTATAACACAAATAAAAATAGTTGCATCCCACTTGCTACTATGAAGGAGCTAAAACACAAGCCAAAGCACAAACCATAAATTATATTTAATGTACAGATCTTAACTTAAAGATTTCCTTTCTGACCATTCGTGCAGATAGCAGGTTAGCAGACAATGTCTCGCTGCATCTCTATTAAATATGCAATAAATAACAACTGCAGCAAAGCAAAGCTTTTTAAATTATGAAAATGCCCTACTTCATTGGAGAAAAAAAGATAAATGTCAAGTTAATTTTGAGAATAATGAATCTGCTAAAAACAACAGCTTTGGAGCAATTCATCAGGCAATCTATTAAATGCTTTTGTCCAATTTAAATAGAATTAACATATTTCCTATTTTAGTTCCTTGTGAAGAGATTAAGTGCAATCAATTATTGTTTTGTTTTGTTTTTCTTTTCTGCTTTAGCTTAAAAAATTAATATTGTTGAAATTCACAGATGAAGGCCTTAAATAAACCCTTCACACCTAAAAACGGAAAGCAATAAGACGCACAAAAACCAGAGCAGCAGAAAAATGCCAGCTATGTCTTAATCTAAGGAAGTCTTAAGCTTGAAGTGGAAAAATAAATAAATCTTGCAGTTTATTAAAATGGTTGTTATTCCTTTTATCCTCCACTCTCAATATGGCCTTTGTTCTATGCAAAGCCCCTGCTGATATTTCCCACTGCTCTTTATTGCTTTTATTGGCACTTGAGATCCAATGGATGTTTTCAGACAGGATTATGTCAGAAAAATGAAAAGTTTTCTGGGAACTGGACCCACTAATAAACAACATATGCATGGCCTGGTTTTTGGGTCACCGCATTTACACAACATCTGAGAAAAGTCTAGATTTGAAGTCTAAAACATTTTTTATTGCATTTTAGAAGCACATCTAAGCATTTAGGTCTGAATAAAAAGGTTTGGATTGTTGTTGTTTTTTACAGCAATGCCCAAACTCCACTATTAATTCTCTTTCATTTCTATTTTATTTTCTATTTTCTTCCAAGCTCTAAAATGCCACAGATTCTAAATATTAACTGTAGAAAAGGCTGAATGAGGCAGAGTTGAAAATATTTGGTCTATAAAATGATTCTCTTCCTTTTGTCATGGAGTTGGTTGAAGACAAAAGTCCAATTAAATACTCCAATAAGCAGCAGATAATGATAATGCCTCATAAAATGGTGGATCATTAATTGTAGAATTTCAGAAGGACGCTTAATTATGTTTAAGCACCCGTATTCTTATCAGGCTCATTTATACATTATCAGATTCAAATCTTTAAAATCTTTGTGAAGGATAAATTTGCTTTATCAGGGATTTGCAAGTGCATTGTTCATAGAAAGGACTTAAATGGCTATATTATGAAAATAAATTATTCTCACAATCTCAATATGGAAATTATTAATGGGAATTCATAAAGCACATCAGATCCTGTCCCTTGCTGAATCAATCAGCCATGATTAATATCAAACTTATTTATCAACAAGAAATGTGAAATAAATTGAGATGTTCAGAGGGAAATTGAGACTGAACATCCAGAGCATCGTTAGCTGATGAGACATTTACGGTCCGTCGATGTTTCTCGTTTGCTGAAAGGTTAAAATCCAACTTTTAAGAAGTGCTAATTACCTGGTTTAACTTCAAAGAAAGGTTAGAAGAGAAAAAAAAAAGGAAATTCAAATGGCGGAAAGAATTTCAAGTCCGGTAAACATCTGTTGGCAGAAAACAGCCTTGGATAAACTGCAGAATCTCTGTCTCCTTGAGCCTGGATCTTTTTATTTCACTTGTCAATAGATCAGATGGGGTCCCTGGGCCCGCGGCTCCTCAGCTCAGCGGGTGGGAATATCTCTGCACAACATCTGTCCAACCTGGCCTTACGGCTGTTTCTCCAGGAAGGAGCGGTCTGTTTTCATCAGCCATGAGTGATAGGCTCTTCCTTGGTGCTGGTTCATGTCTACCATTCCCTCCGTCTCTCGCAGACTTCACCCCATCATGATGTCATCAGACACCGACGGTCTATTAGCTTACATTATGCGAGGCAGCCTGGCAAGTCTATTGATGGGACAGGTCTGATGGTCTTGTCAGCTAGCAAATCTCAATCAGGAATTTATCTGCTCAGCGGGGGTTACGCGGTGACAGTGAATATGAACAGGATTGTTCTGAGTTCTTTATCTCCTTTTATTTACAGAAAAACTTGATGATGTGGTCTTGGATTTTCTGTAAAAGAGCTTAACATATATCAGGGATCACCAAGCTTTTAGAAGCTGAGAGCCACTTCATCCGTACCGTGCCATACGAAGGGCTACCTGTACCGACCTGTGAACTAGAAGAGTCAGAGCTCGCCTGAACCTTATGTAATACAAGCATTTTTAATGCTGTTAGAATGGCCCTTAGAGGCTGGCTTAAACAGGAGACTTGAGGCAGAGAAAAGGTGCACCCACTTGGTGTTTATTCTCCAACATTGGCAAACAGGTCATAGGAGCAGCCACAATCACACTAGCTTCTTACAAGCAGCCTTTTATAGATCACTAACTCCCCCCATTAACCAGATCTACCAACAAGCAAAGGAAACACTCACACTCTAACATACAAACACTATGAAATAATATAGCTAAAACATTATACTTTATTTAACAAACATCATCATCTATAATATCTCAGAACATTTCTATCTAAATTCCTAAAATACTACAACAACCAAAATACAGTTTACTCCCCCCCCCCCCCCCCCCCCCCCCTCAATCCATAATGGACTCTTCCAGAACCGTTAAAAGGTGTTCAGGCACTCGGGGAATCTTTTAGGCGGTAATGCACACTGGAAAGTTGTTTGCCAACCGCCAATAAACTCAAGAAGAAGAAGAAGAAGAAGGGGAATCTTTTAGCCTGAACACCCTGCAGAGGAAGAGACAGGAGGTAAGTCATTTACACAAACAATCACAATTCTAAACAGTAATCAATATCAATTGGTTTGTTGACAGGTCATCAGTGCCAGCTGAGAAGAACTGCACAAACTAATCACAACTGAAAATAAAATACTTTAAAGCACAGTGCAATTTATTCATACACAATATTCTAAAACTGCCTTTTAAGTGTCCTAGAAACGGTAATGAAGCTCTTCATTACAAATGCATTTAGCAATTTAAATCTATGTATTTATGAGTATGGTTAAAAAGAAGAGCAACTAAATAAAATAACATTTTAGATGCAGCTCAGTGGAGGGTTGTGCTATTTTTTTGAACAGGCTTTAGGGCACCGCATGTGGTCCTTGGGGGGAGGGGAGGGGAGGGGGGGGGGCTACCTGCGGTGCCAGTGGGCCATGTTGGTGACCCATGATCTATATGAAAAAAAAAAACATACATTTCACTCAGGCAATGAATGACAGCCCCAATAAAAAAACACACACACACACTTTTTTTCTTATACTATGGTAATTTTAGGACACATCAGTGAGCGACAACTCATCTTGGTCGTCATCAACATTTTGGCTAAGGTCAACAGTTGTCAGCTGCATTTTCATCCATATGAGATATGATTTGGAACATAATAGTGTGACCTGTTTTTTTCCCCCCCACAGAAAGGAGAGCTCGTCAGTGCACAAGGTTGATTGACAAGGAAATACTGTGTGCGTCTGCAGCGCAACACAAACATGTCAACCAATCTGTCAAAGCTGCCGGGTTGGAAGGATCTGCAGTCTGACAGAATCGGTGACAGCGTGCACATAGCCACCTCAGATTTGAGCTCTAACCCTACAACAGTGGCTTTTCCCCTGGCGCCTCATGTACAACGGGTGCATACGCACCAAAAACATGGCACACGTCCTTTTTCAAACGAGGGTTCAGAACCCTGATCGACTGAGAGGAAATGTGCGCGGCCAGCTGCATGGCTGGCGTACGCAGGTTTCCACAGTCTCTGGCACGTTGAAGACTCTTAGAGGGCGTGGTGGGAGACAGTTACTGGACAGAAGGAAAAAAAAAAAAAGAGACGAATGATGAACAAATGTTACGTTTCTTCTCATAGGTGGACAGGAAGAGTCCTGCAGAAAATGCCCAGATGGAGACCAAATTGTTATTCCTATGGGAACAGACAGCAGAGACGTTTCAGAAGGAAAACAGGGACCGTGTCAGTCAACCCCGAGTCACGCCAGGACAGCTGTGTGGAGAATTATCCATATGTCTGCCAGACATGATCATACAATGCAGATGAACGGCATTAAAGAGCAAAACGCTCTCCTAACGTAACAGAGGCTATCATCTGCACACGCAGTATCACCTGATGAATACGTTCATGTTATCAGGAAGCGTTTTCGTTTAAACGCCGCTATGTTTATTCTGTCAATTGGTATTTCTAACACTTCTACGATTTTGGCCATGCGGCCTTATCTAACCCACAGGCTGGAGGCACATCTGGTGAGGACATTGTCCTGTCTAGATTCATCAAGCGTCCCATTTCAATAACTGGCTGTAGAATAGATCAGGCATGTTTGTTCTATTTTTTTTGTATTTTCTTTCTTGTGCTTAATTAAACCCTATGGAATAGTTTGATTAATACTAAATGTAATAATTGATGCTGCTAGTTGTGATATTTTATGCTATGATATTTAACTGTTGGTGTCAATTTTAGAGTTGATTTCAAATATAAATCAAAAGCCATAGTTTTGCATTTTATAGATTGATGTTAATTTATCTTCATTTTTCAATTCATCATAGACGTGTCTGAGCAGAGGGTGTAGAAGCAACAGAAGTAATCATAGCCTCAGGAGTGTTGTGTAGCAAACCACCACACATCAACGCACCCGAGACCTGAGCTATAAGCGTCACATTCCTTGCTTTAGGCCGGTGCCGATCCAGAGACATCGGCACCGCTTCAGGCTGATTGCCTCCCGGCGATGCCCCGCCGTTGCCGTAATTCATGCAAAAGGAGCACCCAGTGAGCCTTTCCTTTTGGTTATAAATACGTCTAAACAGTGTGAAAATGGAATCCTACATAGTTTTTTGTAGGTATTTTATTCAAAAATGATTTTGCTTTTGCATCTAAAATTGTTTTTCATCATTCATAGAAGTTTAAAAGTAGACCCTGAGACTGACCAGCGACAGTACTCAGTCTGGAGCTCAGGACCCATCCGTTTGCAGTCCTGCGCTTTTCTAACCAAGCAGACAGGATGTCAATATGTCAATAAATAATATCTGAGTCAGGGACCTTTAAACATATGACATTCACTTTTTTAGTATTGTTACAACCAGATTACCTTTTATACAAATTAAAGTCATCCCTCATCTTCCGCGGCAACATTCTGTCACCTTGATGTTCTTCCTCTGTGGGGAGCAATTCTCCCACATTGATGCTGTGTATCATCGTCCTGCTGGAAATTACAAATCCCGCTGCACAACTGACATGTTTCCAATGGACAGAAACTGCAACATGCTCCTAATATATCGAGAAAGTGTCTCGCTTTCAGGGCACATCCTGCCCAGCTCGATTGTTTGATGACACTTTAGACTGAAATGCGTTTCCATCTGTCAGCACAGTGTAAATGTGTACAGATCCTGTTGTATTTACTGTTCTGTTTGTAGAGTGCTCTGTGAACTTCTGGATTGTGTTTTTTTTTTATTGTTATTTTTATCTTGGCTTTTCATTTGCTGGTCACCTAAATTATCAGCATTAAGCGTTAGAAATAAACCGCTCCGTCTGCAAGGGCTCAAGATGAGTTCCACTTCTGCAGTTGAAAACGGAAATAAACGTCTCAGTGATATTCTAATTTGTGATCCTGATGCGGCTGTAATGTGATAAAATAAAACGTAATTGTTCTGTAAGCTTTGAAAGACACGGTCAGAGAGGGGGTCTGATGTGGCTGAGCACATCCTGCCAAATCAGCGTCGGCACAGGAAAGCATGCGTCGCCCCAGACTGTCAGGGCTCGTGGCTACACTATACCTCCCTGCTTATCAAATATTAAACATCCGTCCATATCTTTCCCCACTGAGGTGAAAAAGTCTGAGCATATTACATGAATGTCCGATAGAACAGGGTGGGGGCGAATGTTAGATCCATTTATCCATCATATGACAGTGAAAGTTTAAAAATATAATCACTTGATCCAGTCAGTGAGGCAGATACACATGATCAATTTGCACGAAGCCACGTGGGGCTTTTATAACGCACATGACATCAGACCTGCTAAATGGAGCTTCTAAATTACATGTCGGGAGGCGATCAAATTCATTTGGGAGCTGGGCACGATTTGGGGGCTGTAATTTCCGTTCCCTGTAGTTTTCAGTTTGTAGACATCCATTTTAATTTGGCATCAGAAGCATATGTTTCTCATGAATAGCTAATAGCATGTTTAAGGGACGAAAGTCCCTCAGCAGTTTCAGAAACCGTAAGGGTTGTGTGCTGCGTTCAGGCAGCAGATGCCTACCTGCAGTCTGAAGATCTGCACACAGATGATGGAGTAGCTTCATTAAAACACGCAGAGGTTCGGTGTAGGAGTGTGTAGGACATGCTTTTACACCACAAAACCTCTTCGGTGTCTGAACTACACATAAAGCCATCTTCCACATAGCACAACTGCTTTTTTCAGACCCTACTTAAGTTAAAAAGCTGTCTTATTCTTGTTTTCCCAATGGGTGTCCCTGAATCTTCAAATTTATTCTTAGAGGGCCTCAGAATAACATGTTGAGAATATGTTCTGTCAGAGTACACAGCTGAAAGTAGATATTCTCATATCCCGTTTAAAAAGGCAGAACCCTCTTTATTCTCACTGTCTGATGCTCAGTTAGACCAATCTTTTCCAGTTTTGTTAATATTTGTTAATTTACAGCAAATGAGTTAAATGAAGCTGCACCTGTGAATGTATTATAAGACACACGGTGGTGGGAACATATTGTTGGGAGGGCATTTTGCTGCAGGAGGGACCGGTGCACTTCACAAAATAGATGCCATCGTGATGAAAGAACATCATGTGGAAATATCGAGGTAACGTCCTGATACATCAGGCTGGAAGTCAAAGTTTTGGCACGTAGGTCTTCCAAGACTCCCTTACAACTTTCAAAAGCAGCCTGACAAATAAGACTTCCCTTATGATTTTCTTGTGTTAAACTGCAATTGTTGGCCATATTTTAATGCTATTATTTTAGATTTGTCAGGCTTTTAATCTTCATTGCTTTAGGATTTGTTATTCCAGATTGTTTTAGACTGTGTTTGTTCTAGAACTTTGAAGGACCTTGAGAAGTCGCAAGATTTTAAAGTGTGCTATACAGATAATATTTTTTATTATTATTGTTATTATTATTATTACTCAGACGTAACATCATACGAGTCAAAAAGTGATTTAACGGCAATAAAGTTAATGTTTTGGAACAGCCATCGTAAAGTCATGATATCAGTCCCAAAGAAATATTTGTGATAAAAAAAAAAAAAATAAATTCATTGGCTTTGGTGTTCAGGAACAACTGACAGACCACCGACAGTCAAACTTACCATGACCCAGAACCTGATGGAATGTCAGAGTTGACCAAGAAAAAAGCCACTGCTTCAGAATCAACAACTTTCTGGTTTTACATTCAGACAAGAGTTTAATATATTATCTCATAACCAATACATTTTGAAGCGTTAGCAACCCAAGAACACCATAACCACAGCAATGGATGCTTGTGGCAGCATCATGTGGTGTTGCTGCTTCACTGTTAGTGACAGTGAATTGCACAGCGGAGTAATTAAGAAGGAAGACTGCCTCACAACTCTTCGTCTTCACTTAATTGGGTATCCTAACATGACACAAATCCCAAAACATAGAATTCGTTTTGTTTTTAGGGTTATTGACTATCCTCCCAAAATTCTCAACCTCAACACTAAAGAAATTCTGTCAACTATGCTTAAAAGAGGGCTCTGAACAAGGAAATCAATAAATAAATGAATCACTCTATTGTGTATTTGTATAGCCCTTTCCACATCCACAGTAAAGGTGACCAAAGACCTTAACGAAATCAATATATAACAACAAAAACAGACAGGGAGAAAAAATAGAAAAGCAACTTACATGTGCTTAAATGTTGGTCAAATGAGTGACCAAACATCCAATCACCAACAAAATCAAATTCTTAATCAAAAACATTAATGTTTTATTTTGGATAGTTTCAGCTTGGAAACAAATTCTGCCTTTAAAAGCTTCAAACTAATATTATGAGTGCATGGAAACTTCACAGGATATGTAGCTGTTTAAGCCATTGGTCTTTTTAAAATAGAACCACAAGTATCTGGTAAGCTTCTTAAAAGTAGTTTAGCACAGCATGAATTGGTGAATATTAGTTATGTATAAAAATATGCCTGCAATTTGACAGTAAGTACTGAACTTAATCTATCAACCACAAGAAAATGAGTTTCATCATAAGTGAGGCATTAAAAACCGATGCAAAATATTCCCCCCTACATCGATCTTGATCATTGAAGTTGAACAGACAAGTAGAGCAAATTATGGTCGTACAAATAAAAACATTGGTGTTTCATTTCTTCAGCAATTGAAGGCAGAAAAACAGGGTATTCTATCAAGCTCAGAAAAGGCCTTAATTATTGTATATTTAAAAAAAAAAAATATCTGAAACTGAAAAAAATAAATGGTGAAAACGAATATGATATTTTAATCTCTTATTTAGGATAAAAAGAAATGAGATTAAAATTTATTTTACATTGAATAAAGATTTATTCAGTCCTTTTATTACACATTTTTTAGGTTTTGAATATTTTGTCTTTAGTTTTACTTCTTTTTTTATTTTAAATACATTTCTTTAATTTTTCCGATTTCAGGTTTAAAAAAAACCTGCCAATTATCCAATCATTATGGCCCTCTCTTGGCCGCATAGTTTTCTCTTTGTTACACCTTCCACGTTCAGCGTAAAGTGAAGTACATGCGGTATGATTGCTTTTCCTGCTTTACAACCACTTGAACTGACAGGAGGGAATGCTGCTGGTTGGGTCAATTTGTTCTGGATGAATAAATGAGCTGTTATAGCTTGGTATGCCACAGATGACCACACTCCCCACCGAACAGCAGTGATTACTTCACCGATTCAGTTCTGAAGTGATGCTCCAGAGCTAATCAGGCAATAATGAGGAGGCAGGAGTGGTAGGTACACAGGGTTGTTGACTCGGCAGCTGGTCTGCACTACATAAATAAAATATACTTGGAGACCTGCTTATAACAAGTTTCAGTTTGCTTTGTAGGGAGTCCACATATCTGGATGATATCCGCCATGCATTTACTATATATATATATATATATATATATATATATATATATATATATATATATATATATATATATATATATATATATATATATGTGTGTGTGTGTGTATGCTGCGATAGACTGGCGACCTGTCCAGGGTGTACCTCGCCTCTAGCCCTTGTACAGCTGGAGATAGGCACCAGCACCCTTTGCAACCCCAACAGGGATAGACGTAGAAAATGGATGTATATATATATATATATATATATATATATATATATATATATATATATATATATATATATATATATATATATATATATATATATATATATATATATATATATACATTTTTTGTTTGTTGCATCTAGTGCAATTTGGTGTTAGATGTTAATAGATCTACAGAACTGGTGTGGTTGAGTTCCTTTGCTCACAAGAAGCATTTGAAACGGTTGACCATGCTCTTCTAGAAAAACAGCATTGTATTTTTGTAAAGTTTCTCAATATTATTGAATCTTACCTAGTATTCTCACTCCTACGCTATTAGAATACAGTGAAGGGGTTAGAATACAGTGAAGGGGAGAGTGGGGGGAGTTGTGCCATTTTTTATTTAAAGTGACTTTAAAGTCAGACCATTACAGTAATGCTTCCAACTGAAATATGTACACATTGCAACAGTTGTTCATTTACTGAGAAAGAATAGGTGGCTCACGAGGAGAGTTTTGGAAACCTAAAGATATGATAACATATTTTGTACAGATTAAATGTGGAGGTTTTATAATAAATGGCTAAAAGTAGTATAGTTAGTAAAATAAAAATAATAAAACTATAAATTATTCCGAATTCTAGAAATTTGACATAATGTTGCTTTTCTTTCACAATTTGGCATAATGTTGCTTTTTTCACAAACAGATGCGTAACTGTAACGTCTCAAAATACTTTTACAGTACTTTGTAACAGTTTCAACCCATCTCTAATTAATAATACCCAGTTGTACAGGGGGCAAGCTTCATTGTAATAGTCTCAATTCGTCTTGGGTAGCATGTTTTCAGACTTTCAGAAGTTGTTCATGTTTCACTGGCAGCTTTGCATTTCTGGGGCTATTTTTTCACAGGGCTGATAAAAGAGGTCTAAGTAGTCTAAGTAGTAGTAGTAATCAACAACTGCACTCAATGTTCATGCATGCTTCCAGTTTTTAAGCACCTATTACTTTTTAAGTTGTCAGCAAGATTAAATAATGATGCATACATATTAAAATATGGATACATAAATCCTAGAACCGTATAAATAATATGTATTGTTAGAAACTAGGTTGTCTTCAGATCAAAGGATCATTAAAACAATAAGATATTTAATAAAATAGTTGCATCTTGCATTTTTATTTAGCTTTGTGGAATGGCTGCACACACTTTGGCAGCCGCTTGTCTTGCTTCAGGAAAACTGCGTTTATTTTGGCTTCAAGTGTTTCAAGTGTTGTGTTGGTTTTCGATGGAGAAACAAAATAGCCTTCAAGGATGTATGAAGGATGCTGAATGTTTTTTTTTTTTTTTTAAGGAGCAGGGTGTACAAGGCCGACCGCTGAACGTGTGTCCCAGCTGGACGATGGAGGTTGTGCTGATTGCGACGTGCTTGGAGACTGTGGTTGGGCATCAGAGCAGAGAAAGCCTTGGAGCTAGCTTGCAGGAGACAACTACACCACTGCTTTCCTCAGCTAATGTTTACCCGCTTGGTACCACACTGCATCATTTACTCTTTGCAAAGTTATTCACAACTCCTAAACTTGTCCACGTTTTTTACCCTTGCAAGCACAAACTTGTACGTGTTTTCATGGGATTTTAGAGGATATACAAAGAAATAATTAAAGTGGAAGGAAAAGAATGAATGCTTTTCAAAATGATTGTCATGCACATATGTATTTAACCTCTCTGAATGAATAGTTTGCAAAAACACCTCTCACTGCAGTTACATCTGCAAGTATTTTAGGCTATGTCTTTACTAGCTTTGCACATAGATTAGATTATATAGATACATCTATATTACATATGTATTACAAAATTTCTGGCCAACTTTTTTTTTTAAAACACCTCAAGCTCAGCAGATTGGATGGAGGGAGTCTATGAATATCATGTCAAGTCTCATTGGTAATTTCCTCAATTGGATTAGGTTGAGGGACTTGGACTAGGGTCATTCTAACACATTTAAACATTTCTTAGATTGAACGATTTCTGGCAGTAAGTTTAAGGTTATTTTCCTGTCAGGGAATCTGAATCCTCACCCAAAGCGGGAGTAGCCACCTGAGAGTTCCCGGGGTGCCCCAGTCTTAAAGAATATATTGTATATGATATATAGTATATAGGAGATAGGATATATGAATAAGATATATATGATATAGATAATAGAGACAGACAAAGAGAGGCGTTGCGATAGATATAGATAGACACGGAGAGATCTATAGACATACAATGGAGGCGGGCGGAGATATATATATATATATATATATATATATATATATATATATATATATATATGTTATATATGTTATATATGTTATATATATATATATATATATATAACAGATTAAGCCGATAAAACCAACATAACTACAAATGACTGTCTGCTGTTTGATATTATTTATTGGAGTCCTTTAACCACTGTCGCTTTACAGTACATCTAGTTGATTAATGAAATGTCAATATCAGCTTTTAAAGGAGATATAAAATGTCCCTCCATGTGGGTCGGAAAAGAAAAACAGCCAGAGGGCAGAATACAAATCATCCAAACTGTAAGAAGTGTTAAAAGGTAAAAGGGACAAAATGAACAGCACACCGTTTCAGTATGTGTAGTTAGCTCACCCACTGATAATTTACTGGTGTGTTGTTGTTGTTCTTAAATTGATAATTACCCAGGGGTGATATCTCTGATACCTGACCTTTTGACCCTTAATCTGATTCATGGTTTTATGCTGAATAAATCTGTATTAATCAAATCAGAATCTGGAGGGAAACAATGGAAGATCTGTTTTGTATATTT
Source organism: Fundulus heteroclitus (assembly GCF_011125445.2). Lineage (NCBI taxonomy): Eukaryota > Metazoa > Chordata > Actinopteri > Cyprinodontiformes > Fundulidae > Fundulus > Fundulus heteroclitus. The sequence continues at coordinate 17,983,951 of NC_046370.1, forward strand.
CATCCAAATATAACAAAAAAAGGAAAACACAAATACTTATGTTTCCATAAGAGGATGACATGGCTGGATTGGTGTAGAGAAGCATGTTATTGATCTGGGCACAGCCTACCGGAAGAACCTGTGAGCTTTTGTATTTTTCTAAAACACTGGAGAGATGTTGATTCTTTTGGCTTTGATTGATGAGATTTTTTTTTTTTTTTTTTTTTTGTAATCAGCAGAAAGACTTCCTGCAATTTGAAAGAAAACTTCAATCAATCAATCAAGCCATTCAAATACTTAAAATATAAATTTTTTTCCATGAAACTTCCTTTTAATAATAAAACAAGCAATAATTATTATTGTATCACACATTAAAAACACTGATGAAAGGCAGTTATCATCCTTGACAGCCGGGTGATAATTTTGCTACAGCATTAAAATCACGAGGTCATGAGTCATCGAATTCACACTCCGAGAAAAGTCTATTAACGCTGAGCATTAAAATCATCGTCATGGGAAGCGCTTCCCTCCTGAGAACCTTACGCAAGAAACCTTTCATTGCAACACATGTTTTAAGATTTATATTTTTCATATGTTGGATGCGTTTGAAATGTCAATGTTGTCTGCAAACATGAAGATTTAAATGTTTGAGGCCAGTCTCAGAGTTTCTCACAGGGTGAGTTTTCCCTTTCATCTCAGTCAGAACATCAGCAGCTGGTATTCTTTTGATAGAAATATAAAATATTTATTTTAACATGTCACTCAGCAAAAATAGTATAGGTGTCAAAAAATGGGCTGTATAGCCTAAAGATTTCCGCCTTACTGCTCCACATACCCCATCCTGTACCGTATCAGCTGGTTGTTTACAGCTGTTTATTTCCACCCCAGTAGGCCAAGACAAACTATGAGTTTACATTTCCTTCTACATGGAGCTCTGAGACAACTCCACTCAATAACACATTTATTTATTGCTGAAAATTTCAACCAGCAATCAATGGCGAACAACAATATCTTAATTCTAGCACAGCCAACAGGAGTCTCTCGATCGGCGAAGTGGTTCTGAATCTGTAAACAAGCTTGTTAGGAGCTTTAATTGGCTCATGAATGAGGGAACGCTCGACTGCAGGCTATTTGTAATCAATACCTTTGACTCCAACACTTTACTCGGGATCAGCACTCGTTCTTGGATAAACAGTCATTGATTATGTTTTCTTGCTCTTAACCGCTTCCGTTTGTCTTTGGCCTCTTTAACGAGGCTCAAATGACAACAATGCTTAATTGGTCCACTACTTTGATTCAGGCTGGAACGTCTCAATAATCACCCAAGTGTACAACCACAGAAGACTGTGCACAGGTTTTAAACCCTCCCTTATTTTTTTGTTGCTTTGGTTCCAAGCAGCTGAACTATCTTGCACTATTGTAAAGTGATCTCGGCGCATGATAACTGAAAACCTTCACAATTTTTCTGTGGACTTTGGCTACTTTAACTCTAGTTTTCATTCCCAGGGCCTAATTAATTTATGTATGTGCTTTAAAAAAGTAGGAAAGTGGGAGACCCGCTTAACCATCTTTATCAGATGAGCTGTTTCTGAGAGAATGTCTTAAAGAAATATGACATTGAAACAAGATATTTAACAGACCTTTTTGGCTCACTGTTGAGATCATTCTGAATAAATTAGGACTGCAGAAATTATTGCTATCTGCTAAATGCCAAAATATTCATATTAGGATGTTTACATACTTTTCCTTGTTAGCTATTCGGTGCCATTTAACAGTATGGTCGAGGTCAACTATTTTCTTCCACAAGCTTCTCACAATAATTTGCTGGAATTGAGGCCAATTCCTCCAGATATGGATGGATGGATGGATGGATGGATGGATGGATGGATGGATGGATGGCCGTGTTTATTTAGCATTTTTTGTTTTCAATGTATAAAAGTGCAAGAAGCGTGCAAAACATTTCTTTCATATCAGGAAACGTTTAAAATACATTTGACTTCTAATCTGTGACGGCAAAATTTACTGTATCCAACAAATCTGGAATTCAAAAGAAACTTACAACGTGAGATTAAATTGTTTTAATTTTCTATAATTTACCATGGTTAATTCAGCACCTGAAGGTCAGTCGGGGATTCTGTCTCTGTGTTGCTTTGAACCCGAACCTCAGTACGAGTGAAGAACGCCTCATCAAAACCACACAGTCAGACGTCCACAGAAAATGATGATGATGAAAAACGTCTTTTCACCCAACTTGCACCGTGTTGAATAATAAAAAAAAAATGGGGAGGAGAAGAAAGGAAGAAAGTCACAGTTCATGTGTGCTGCTGATGGTGGGAGGATAAAAGGCTGAGAGAAGGCCGAGATGATGAGAGGAGAATGAGCTTCAGAGCGGCGGATTAGTTGCAACTGAAGATTTCATGAAACTAATATCAAAGAAGCAGCTGGGTGGGGGTGGTGGGCAGGAAAAAAACATGTGAGGACAACAGCACAAGACAAACACATACGCAGAGATTAAGCAAGGATAAAAGAGGAGGATGCGTGAGTGTGTACATGTGTTTGCATGTATACACTCACACACAGCCCATCCACCTGCTGTGTGTCTACTTATATCCAAACGAAACCAAGTTGTCTGACAGTTCTGGCTAATATTTTATGCATCAGCTAACGAAAACGAGGGATGAATTCAGAAGCTCTCTGATTGAGAACCTCTTAAAAAATGCAAACTCCATCAAAGAGTTCATCTCTGACTCCCTATGAAGACGACGCTGAGCATCTTTCAAAGTTGTTTCCCCCCTATTCTTATCCTGAGCTGAAAAAAACCCCATATTCTTCATTCTAGTTATATAACGTATGCCTACATCTCTGAAACGAAACATGTAATTTGGTTAGGACGCGTCGCAATCATAATGTGCCGGCTAAGTTAAAGCGCATCCATCCAAATAAAACATGCAAGGTAAGATCGTCGACATTAAAGAGTATTTAAAAAGTATTTCCATCACTGAATTGTTTCACATTTACTCAGGTTGCAAACACAAAGGTGAGTGTATTTTAATGGAATTTTTATATGATTGACCCACAACAAATGCTGCATAACTGGGAAGCTGGAACATGGATTTCAGGAGCTTTCTGGGTCAGGAATTAGCTTTGGAGAAGTTCAAAACAGAGTTTGATTATAAAACAATGTCCCAGACTTTGAACATCTCACAGAGCACTGTTCTGGTCGTCGCCTGAAAATGAAAAGAATTTGGCTCAATTGCAGACCTACAAAGACACGGCCGTCCATCACAACTGACGGGCTGGAGAGAAGAAAGTATTAATCAGAGAAGTGGCCAAGAGGCCCGCTGGAACTTTTAAGTGAGCTGCAGAGATCCAGCGCTCCGGTGAGAGGATCTGTTGATGGGAAAACTTCTGGTTGTGCATTTCGCTTTAGAAGAGAGTGATAAAAAGAAACTCTACTGAAAGTCAATAGAGGTCTTGTTTGCAGTTTGCTACAAGCAGTGTAGGAGACACAGCAAAACACGTAGAAGAAATGTAAAGTGTGGCCCCAAACTAACACAGCAAATTTCCCTTAAAGCGCTGTCCCCAAGGTGAAAAACAGGTGACAGCATCATGCGGTGATGATGATTTTTTATCAGAGCTGTTTTGAAGACAGGCAAAGCTAAACCGGAGAATCCCGGCAGGAAAACCTCTAAGATTCTGCAAACGACTTGTCACCAGGGTCCGAAATTAACACTCGCCAGACGCGAGTCAATTTTCCATTTGGCTGGTAATTTTCAAAGGGCTAGCTGCCATATGGCGAGTAAATGTTTGTACCAGTCATCATTTGGGTGGATGCATCTTTATGTTCCTCTGCTGTCAGCTCGTATGACAATAAACGTGCACGCACACGAACACTCGCACATGTGACGCGTGATTGACAGCAACTACGTCATGCCCGTTTGCTAAATACTAGCGTTTAGCTCAAGCTAATTACGTAGCGGGATTATGTGGAGATATTTAGCAGGACTCAGTCAGAATGAATATTTTGGCCGATAAAAAATATGCTTGGCCGGTTGATTTTTACATCTACCGGCCAACCGGAAAAGGGTAGAGTGCCTTCTCCGGGTTGGGGAGAATGTCCTGCCCCTAGTGGAGGAGTTCAAGTATCTTGGGGTCTTGTTCACGAATGAGGGGAAGATGGAGCGGGAGATCGACAGGCGGATTGGTGCAGCGTCTGCTGTGAAGCGGGCGCTGTACCGATCCGTTGTGGTGAAGAGAGAGCTGAGCCAAAAGGCGAAGCTCTCGATTTACCGGTCGATCTACGTTCCTACCCTCATCTATGGTCTCGAGCTTTGGGTCGTGACCGAAAGAACGAGATCCCGGATACAAGCGGCTGAAATGAGTTTTCTCCGTAGTGTGTCTGGGCTCTCCCTTAGAGATAGGGTGAGGAGCTCAGTCATCCGGGGAGGACTCAGAGTAGAGCCGCTGCTCCTCCACGTCGAGAGGAGCCAGTTGAGGTGGCTCGGGCATCTGGTCAGGATGCCTCCTGGACGCCTCCCTGGTGAGGTGTTCCGGGCACGTCCCACCGGGAGGAGGCCCAGGGGAAGACCCAGGACACGCTGGAGAGACTATGTCTCTCGGCTGGCCTGGGAACGCCTTGGGGTTCCTCCTGAGGAGCTGGCCCAAGTGGCTGGGGAGAGGGACGTCTGGGCCTCCCTACTGAAGCTGCTACCCCCGCGACCCGACCCCGGATAAGCGGAAGACAATCCAGACGGATGGGCTTGGGCGGTGAATCAGGAAGTTACATTCGGACACTGCTTGTCACTGATGTTGAGGTTCATGTTTATACATACAACCAGAGCTACATTGGAACGGTTTAAATCAAACCATGTTTATGTGTTGGAGTGGTCCCATCAAAGTGACGTTCGTGCACATTTCCTGTTGCCTATATGTCTGAGCTTGAACCAAATAGCAAACGAGAATCGGCAAAAATTGTCCTTACATATGCAAAGCAGTTGGAGAAAAACCCCAAAAGAGTTGTAGTGGTAGAGAAAGGTGGTTCAACCCCGTTCACTACAATCACAGGCCTGAATGCAGATCATTAACATATTCTTTTCAGAAGCTATTTTTAGAGATTTACAAAACCTTCTCTCATTACCCTTCATCTTATGATGAGGCATCAGTTTAAGTTGGTCTGTCACTTAAAAACATAATAAAATATATTCATGTCCATGGTTGTAACGTAACAAATGGGGAAAAAGTTTAAATTGTATGAGCACATTTGCAAAGCAAAATTGCTGGACATTTTTCAAAAATACCACATACGGTTTTAATCAGTCGGCGATGTTAATCAATCATTTTGGAAATAAGTGAAATTTCTTTGGGATAAATTGAATAAAATGTTTTGCATATCTTATGAGTAAACAGCAGTTGCATTTGAGCTGCTTTAATTTCATTAAACAGAAGACAATCTGTAGAGTATTTCAGCCAAAAACCTGATGTTTGACTAGCATTGTGAATTCCCATCAAAGCAGGCATCCCAATTATAGATTTCTAGATTAGCTTTAAATCAATCAGATTACTGGCGTACACATCACGATAAAGGATTTTCAAGTGACCTTATTTAAAAACATAGGGCATTTACCCCACATAGACAAAAAACTAGTGATTGATGTTATTTTTATACTTAACAATTCACATTTTGTTCTTTAAAACATTGATACAGCTTATTACTTATTAAAAAAAATTGCAGGGGACAAACAGAGGAACTGTAAATGCCTCTCTTCATTCACATTGCTGCTGAAAATGCAGATAGGGCATCGACAAACCCGAAGATGGATGAGTAAAGTTCACAGGAACCATGTCGGCATTTGACCTAATTTAAATCCAATTACATTTGCTGTGTAATTTCTAGTTACTGCTCAAAACTGTTCAACCATATTTATCCAAAAGAAAATTAATGCCTAAAACCTTGTGATAACAATAAATTAATTTGTGCCACATCCTTTTACATTTTTAATACATAATAAAAAAGGAACAGTCTTATTTGGACGTGATTTGGTATACTTGTGACAGGCATCTAAATGACCTGATGTACAAAGAGGTGGAACATCTACAACAGCCACAGTTAACAGGGTGAAGGAGTAGCCTCCACCCAATCCAAATACATATTTGGATTGAATTATATTAAGTCGCTTTTTGACACCTTATAGCTCATAGGCTGAAAAGGTTGATCAGTTTCACGTCCAGCTCATATTTCAGGATTGAGCTTTAGTTTTTGTTACTTAATGTTTACTTAGATTTTTATGATAAGCTGCTTGTTTGGTACATTTTTATAAACAGAAAACAGTATTTATTTCCATCATTGAATACATACACCCGAAGTGTTTTGAACTGTTGAAACAAGTGTTTTTACACTGCAAATAAAGCGTTCATGTCAAAATTACGGTTCTTCTTACATCCGTCGTGTGATGGGATGAAAGGCCTCTCCAAACCAGGCTCCCGGGCTGAATTTCAACCCCGGCTCGTCCCTGGATTCGCATGAAGGCAGGCAGTCGTTTCTTGCAACCGTCCAGTAGGTGTGGTGTAGAAATATTACAGTGGCCCAGTATTTGAGACAACAGGCCTGTGACTGGTGCAACACACGCTGGAAACATTTCAGGTCAACCAAAACGGACAACACCAAAGAAAAGTCAGCGCAATCTGTGCGTCAATGTAGACCGACCAGGAGTCGCTGACAGAAGCAGACTTGAACAGAAAACACCACGGCGACAGAGCACATGTGAGGTGATGCGACGGTCTGGCAGTGAGTGGGGGAGCGAGGCAGGTATATGAAGGCAGGTGATCAGGTGATCAGGGTTGACAGTATTTACCGGCAGCAGGTGGAGCTGATCTGAGCTGGCTGGAGAAGGTGGACAGAGCTGATTGGGTGGTGACAGATGATTGTTGGCTGAGGGAGTGGAAACTAATAAGTCCAGAACAAAGCAAACAAAAGCCTAAATCATGACACAAAGGGGCTCCAGTTGCTTTATGTTTGCAGAGGACACATTTTCAGTCAGTGGTGCTGATGAAGCTTGTGCCGCGTATATAATTTCAAAAGCAAAGGATGAATGCGGGAAAGTTTGATGTCTTGCAGTTCTCACAGTGGTGTGTTTAGAAATAATGCAGAGATATTGATTCAAACTGTTTAAAATGTAATAAAACAGCCTCGGTGAGATAAAAAAAAAGGGGGACTTACGCTTGAAAAGACAGATGAGCATGTTGAAGATATTCAACAGAACCTGTTATTGTTCATCTCAATCGTTCTTCTGTCAATCCTCTTACTTCAAAAGGCTTGGAAATTCTGCTGAAATCAATATTTCATTCCAGTTTTTTTGTTGTCTTCTTACAATAGTTGCTAAAAAATACTGTCTCGGCAACACTTAGAGAGAGGCAGTCATTACAATGGTTTATTGGATTTAAAATTCCTGCGTGTGCATACGGTGTGTTGGAAGTGTTAACATTTCGGAGTCCTTGCTCTTGGCATGGACACTCGCTCAAGGCCATGATCATGGATATTTAATCACCAGCTTTTTTAATGCTTCACAGGACGTGAGCATGATTTATTTATTCAGTGTGCTTTAAGCATAGACGAATCTCTGTCTGACGTTAAATGTGAATCTAAATTTTTACAGCTGATCTCACTTTTATCTTAGCCACTCAAGCAGTCTGAGTCACGAAAGGCAATGGGTTTATAGACATAAACTTTAACACAATGCTGATCCTTTGTCAACACAAAGCCAGGCAGCTGGAATACAGAGACAGAAACCTTGAAGCATGACCGGAGGTGGCGCCACCAGGCTGTCAGGATCCATCTTCATTAGCGTCAGCACTTCGGGTTAAAAGCCTTTGATGTTAAAGATGGCAGCCGTGATGGCATGTTAAAAAATGTCTAAAATGTGGCTCATCAGATGAAAGAGGAGAATTAGGAAGAAAAAAGTGTAAACATTTTGTTGCACTATCATTAGACAGTGAATAGATTGGCATCTATTCACAGCACATTTATTTCTAATCTGTTTTTAAGCTTCTTTTGTTTATAGCGTAATGCTTTTCTTTTTGAGATCTTTTGGCCAACGTCATGTTGTCAGACAGGTTTCTTTTATTTATTTACAGCTTTCTATGGTTCTTTGGGTCCGGCGAAAATCAGACATGCCAGGGGATACCAGGTTGGTATGGATAATTTTTGTCTTTAAAAAATGTATTCATTTGAAAGCAGCTTTATGCGTTTACTCGGGCTGTAACTGTCTGATATGACAATTTGTTTGATCCAAAACATTTTAATGCGACGGCAAAAGCAAAAACAGAAGAAATCTAAGAAAGCCTTGCTGGATTTATTATTATCAGTCTAATGTGATATACTGTAACTCTGATATAAGCCTCTGCTCCTGATTGGTTGATCAGCACCTCATGACTGCTCCTCCCCCTCAACCAGACAGAACTTTAAAATCTGTCAACAGCAAGACTTTCCCAACCGAGTAAAGGAGAAGACTTTACCCTTTCTCAATAATGATACAAAGTTTACAAAAGACATTCAGCTACTCGGTAAGAAAAAGAACACTGCTTATTTAGCGGGAAATAAAGAACAATACAACATAGCCAAACACAAACACAGATCTGCTATTAAAAAAAAGGCCCAATCCAAATATGCACAAACATTTGAGCAATAAATACAATGAAATGACAGTCAATCTGGAAAACAATTAAAAAGCATGACTAATTACAAAACTAGCTCTCCCTCCCCACCAGACTCTGATGGTAACTGAGCAGCCTCACTAAACAACTTTTATGGCAGGTTTGAACAGCAGCCAATCCCCACCCCGTCCCCCCCTCCATTACCTCAATTTGTTATTGAGGATGGAGAGGTCAGAACCTCCCTTAGTAAAACTAAAAACAGAAAAGTGGGCTGACACCTGCACAGAGCTTCAAAACACCTGGGCCAGGTGTTTTGAAGCTCTGTGCAGGTGTCAGCTAACCCCAGTGTTCTCTTTCATCTGCAACGGTTCCCTCAGTCAGTGCATTGTTCCTAGATGTTTTATAGAATTTGTTATCATTCCGGTACCCAATTCCAAGAAAATATCCTGCCTTAACTACAGCCCAATAGCTCTCACTACCGTTATAATGAAATCATTTGGACACATCATACTGACACACTTGATAGTGTTAGTATGATAACTTACAGCTCAACACGTCAAAAACACAGGAACTCATAGCCGAATGCTCACATCCTCCCACTCACAAAACTCCCATCTCTATCACTGAGCCATTCAAATTCTTAGTTACACACATCAGTAACACACTCGAATGGAAACAGCATTCGGATTCTATCTTCAAAAACGGCAATAAAAGTCAGGCACAACATCCTGCTTCAGTTTTACATCGCAATCATCCAAAGCATACTCACCTCCTCAATAATAGTCTGGTATGGAAATTTGGACTCCTTATCATGTAAAAAAAAATTACACTGTAAAATAGACAAATCCTGTAAAATCATTGGCCACATCCTCACTTCCACTGAGCCACAGCACCATAAACGCATCATCATCCTGCATATCACCTGTTCACACTGCTACAGGGCTCTGCCAAACAAATCAGTCAGATTCAAAAACAGCTTTTTCCCCAATAGCTGTACGGACATTAATCAAGCCACTATTGATGTTTCTATGTGTGTCTTTCTATTTAGGGTTGTATTGTTGTGTGTTGACACAATGAGGTGAGTATGTCATACTGTACCGGAAACAAATTCCACCAACTTGTTGTGCGGTCATTAATAAATAAATGAACGAATGAGTGAATGAATGAATGAATGAAGCTAAGGAGAATATGTTGGAAGGGTTTACCCTTGTCGTGTTACGAAGTCAGAAGCATAATCCAAAGAGAGACAAAGAAGATTAAGAACCGACCACCTGCCATGATCCAGCCCCTTTGTGAGTGGTGGGACACATTAATTCAGATCGAAATAAGATGCTCATTCCTTTCCAATATAGCTGTTGTACGGTTCTGAAATTTGAATCATTCCTATGCACTTATGAAGACTGAAAATGTCCTCTTTTCCAGACTTCTTCTCTTAGATCAAATCAGATCTTACAGCTCAGAACTAGGCTGTAAAATCTCTTTATTTAGGCTTTTAACAGAAACTGCAATGTACTTTTTTTTCTTTTCTTCTTTTTCTTTTTTTTAGATTGCTTAACCAGTGACTTAAAAGTTAATCTCCATAAAAATGCTGTTTTTAGCATTAATTTGTAGATTAATCAGCATTATTTCTTTTTGTTAGAAACATTTATGTAGTGTGGGTGTTTCTTTGCTTAATCCATTTTAATCTGTTTTAATTATTGAACAACTGATAGACTGGTGAATCATTTTTTATTTTGTACAATAGCTATTGTTAATACTTCCAATTTTCTTATCGAAAGTTTAATATAAGTGTTGAATAAATATATTTCCATCCTGAGAAAAATACAGAAATCGTTTTCTCTTTTTGATGTGTAATAAAACTTGCTCAATGGAGAGTAGAATATGTATCCTTCAGATCAACTTTTGATTAATGATGAGACTGATTGTTTTATGAACATTAACATCATTTAATATCACTACAATCTGCTCATTATGACCAGGTCTGCAGTCAGCCATGCAGTCACCCTGTCACGAGGTTTTAGGGGCAAATTTCACGCTAAGTTACAAAAGTCATTAATCATAATCAAACTGTTGCTCCAAGTGCTGTAGAATATTTTTCTGCTTTTTGCTTTTAGTATTGTCGGTGGGCAAGGACAGCTTTTTAGCTTTTTTCTGATCTCTTCTGTCAGTGTGTTTGGCTTCTTTAAATAAATAACTTATCTCTAAGGAAACGTGTAAATGCCTCAGGGTAGGACTGAACAGACTGTGGTAATTATGCACTGAGCGCCTATTCATGTGGAATTTCAATAAGCAGCCTTTCTGTTTTCACGTGCACGCACGCACGCACGCGCACACACACACACACACAGCAGAAAGAAAATCAGTCTCTGTTTTTTCAAAATTAATTCACTTTCAACGTCACCTAAGCAAAAATGTTATCAGAAGCTAACTAAATCCAATTTAGAAAAGAACAACAGACATTTATTTGGCCAACAGGCAGGCGTTAAAAGCTCAGATTAATTGGTGTCCGCCTGTCTTTTTTTTCTTTTTTCTTTTCACAATCATAAAAGACGAATCCTCCAGCCAAAAAGATCATCTCTGTATGCAAAAAAACCCGCTATAAAGCTTGGTAACAGAACACCTTACAAGCCTAAAAAAGATAATGCCCCACAGCCAATCATTAAATAGCTTGTGGAAAGTGACTCAACACCAGTGCACTCGCCCTCAGGCAAAGTGCTCAGGGAAGACTCCCCCATGTCTGCTCGGCGCGATGTCCCCACTCAGAAACAAGTGGCCCGCTGGCAACAACTCCATCCCGTTTAATCGATCTTTTCATCTGGGATCTAAGAAATATGTCTCAGGGCTTATTTCCTAATGGGGCTGTAAATGCAAGTGGTAGCGCAGCAGCCACTGTGCCAGCAAGGATGGACAGGTTGCTTGTATTCTCATTGTCAGCTAATTGGCTGTCCTCCACCTGCCTGCTGTTGAAGTCGGACTGTGTAGCTCACTCCTCCATTCGCCCCAATCCTGGTTTACCTACAGATAAAGCTCTCCGCCTTCTTTTCCGCATCTTCTTTCTATAGTCAAAATGTGAACACACAATTTAAAGGGGAATTCTATTTTACAACCACAAAGCCTGTGAAAATGTTAAAACTATGACTCAGAATAAGCCTTTTCATTTTATTTTCTGTGCCTTTCTAAATTGCTTATCTGCTCTAAAAAGTTGGCAATATCTGAACGACTATTATTCTAGTTAGGACTGGAAGACTTTTTTTGATAAAACAACAAAAAAAGATATTACCACAAGTATAGTGAATGGATGTGTAGTTGCTTATTGACCCCAGAGAAAAAGGATGGAGTGAGGAAACGAGTGAGCTCTGGTGTAATAAAGGAACCACAGAAGCTGTTTGTGAACATAAAGTAAGTCTGGCAAGAAAATACTTTGTTTTACAATAATTTGTAATTCCTATGAGTCCTTTGTCTAAAAAAAAAAACCCTCTGTTGATATTCATGAATATTGTTAAATCAAAAGCTGTCTTCTCCAAAGGATCCTCCTGCAAACAACGATAATGATATTTTGCTGCGACTGTTTCAAGAAGAAAAAAATAACGGAGAAATCGTTTGACTGCAGCTGCATTCCGACTGGATATCCCTACTTCACCTTCCCTCCTATCCACTCTATGAAAGGCATTAACTTAAAGAAAGTATTTAGGACCAAATAATATGTTTTGAGACGTGTGCTCAGAAATTAGTCCTCCTTGAGAATATTTAGAAGGCTAATCTGGTTGCACAGTCGCTGGGAGAAACGTGCTGACACAAGCCTGTGCATATCAGAGTAAATATCCTAGTCATGAGTAAGGGAAATTACTAAATATACCTGAATACTGCCAAAGGTTTAGTTTCTTTAATTGTTTTTTTGGTGCTATTGGTCAATCTCTTACAAACGGACCAGGCTCACGGGGTCTCCCTCCACAGGGTCGCAGTTGGCTTTATGTAATCAAATATGAGCACAAGACTTTGCTATCACATGTTTTTTATACATTGACGTTTGCCATTTCAAATGTGAAGCTATAACTCTATGCTTGCTTTTTTTTATGCTTTCCTTACATATTTCTACATTTCTGTTGCAGATAAGAACACAAGTGTCACCAACTCCAAGCTTAAACACAACAGAAAAGCAGAAGTTGTAAAAAATTGTTTTATATACCCTTTAAATGATGTTATCTATTTGAGCTAGCAATGTTTTATATAGCCACTCCTTCACCCACACTTACAGATTACTTGCATCTGGACAGTTTTTCAAAGTAAGTGCTCTTAATGGTGGAGGCTTTATTCCACTCACATAAAGTAATCAAAGAGAAAAGCCTCCTCCATCAGTCCACTGATGGTATCTCTACGCGATATTAAAAAGGTGGCTGATAAGATCAACTCATTCAATCATTTTGACAGGCAATATTTTCTTTCACTGCATAACCTAATCAGTAAACTGTAATAAAATAGCAAACTTGCCTAACAAAATGGATCAAATTTAGGTGGGAAAAAAAGCTTAAATTCGTTAGGTACTTTAGTTTCTTACAGCCTCCTTTTAGTACACTAACTGGACAATTAAGGATGATGACATGAAGATAATAAGTCGGCTCTGTCTGAGGTAGTCTTACTTCAATGTTCAGCCTCTTAATGCGTTAAAGTTTCCTTGAGGGAGATACAAAACCCTAATTTGTAAATTAATCAAACCCCTGCTAAGATTACAGAAATGCTGCATTAATCAAGCTAAACAAAGTGTTGGTAAGTTAGACAACTAGTAGAACTGGATAATACACTATTGTCCCTTTTAACAAGGATCACATTTTATAGGAAATAGGAAAAATACTTTAACGAACCCTTGCAAAAACATGAATTCCCATATACTGCTAGAACCTCGTGGACACCATGTAACAGTCAAAACATTATGAAGGGCGACTTTAAGCCAGAGCTTGGGATAATGTATGATCTCAACCTGCTTTAAACCTCCAATTAAACACCTTTATTCCTGATGTCTGCTGTTTTACTTTGTCTTCATGATGCCGTTTGGATGTTTTCTATAACACCTGGACTGTGCTTACTAGTCAGGTGGACTGGATTTTGCTTAGGACTGTCAACAGCAAAGAGCCTGAAAATGTGATGATTTGTGTAGAGATGAACCCAGTGGTCAGCCAGACACGATTGTAAATCCTTTACAGTGTTTATTGAAAAGTAGGTGAGGGAATTGGGCAGGCGAACAGACAGGGTCCAGGCTGATAAGGTACAGACATCAAGAACTGGACAGGCTCAAAAAACAAGAACAGGTTAAATACAACAAAATACTGGAGGCTTTTACCAACGAAAAGAGTGTGAAGTCCCGGCAACAAACAGAAAACTAAGAGGGGTTTAAATAGGTGGACAGACAAGGTGGATGGGAGGGACTAATTAACCAAAACCAGATGGAAATAATTACGGGAGCAAACAGGACAAGTCAAAAGAACAAAACAGAAACCAGAATATTACAGAAAAGACATGCATGCCACAATTTTTTCAAGATTCTGAAAACCGTGTATTGTTTTCCTTCCACTTGAAAGCTACCTTGGGTTAGTCCATAGGTTTCTTGATAGCAGCTGCCCTGCAACTTTTAGGTTTGTCTGTTTCAACACAACCGGATCAAGTTATTAGGTCATCAGCAGGACTCTTCAGAGCCTGTCTGTCTGTTGAGGACCATTTAATCCAGCGTGTTGGAGCAGGGATACGTTCACATGTTAGAGGAAGCCCGCCTGGACTGGATATTGACACCCGTGTGCTACCCTTTTCGGGAGGATACAAAGGTGGATTCCCTTGCATTAAAAATTGCAACCCTGTTTCATCTGAACTCATCCTGTGTTGAGAACGAAATTTTGACTGTGCAAGCTGACATTGAGCTAAAGTCCAGGTCTCATGGGCAGTTCAGGAACTTACTAACAGAGGTAAAATACCCCCAACATGAGGAAATGCGCCACCTCCCTGACTGCATTATTTGGTTCCACCTATTTATGCGAATCACCCTCTGCCCGCATAAAGATAATTAAGTCCAAACACGGGTCTACCATGACTGATGATCACCTGGAAGTGTGCTTGAGATTGGTTATCAGCAGCTACTGTCCGGACTATGCGGCCTTGGGTGATGTCATTCAGTGCCAGTCATCAGAGTAAGGTAAGGACAAACAATGTACACTGAGTTGTATTTTGCAATGTGGGTTCATGTAGTTATGAAAGGCACACCAATATGAATTATAATTATAACTGAATTAAAATGTACTTTATCCTAATAGGGGAAAACAGAAAAAATGAGAATACAGCATATTGAATAGTCATAATAAAATAATGGTAATATAGAATTGTACATTTCTGTTTTGTATTTTTACTGTAGGAAGATCATTTTTAGTTGGTCATCTTATAAGTAGCTCCCAGCCTGAAAAAGTGTGAGCACCCCTGGTCTAACACATACAATCCTAATAATTTACATGGAAGTTTGTGTTTGTAGAGTGACAAAGAATTTAAAAGCGCTAAAGCATAATTACTTTTGCGCTGTAAAACTAAAATAATAATGCTCAATAATCTGGTTGACCGGTTACCTCTCATCCTGTGCGAATAGAATCTAATATTTCGTTTCAAAGGCTGGCTCCTGTACTGCAGAGGATGTTTCTCCTCGCTGAGGATGGTATTTTAATAAACGGATGTATTGGGGAGGTAACGGCTGCTGTAAAGCTGATGTCATGCTCCTCATGAATCAAGTAAGCGCTCAGCCAAGGTCTAGACATAGAAAAAAAAATACTGTGAATAATGGGGCAAAAAGAAAAAAGGTCAGTGAGGTAAAATAACTAAGAACATCTAGAAAATTAGGAGCAGGGGGCAGGGGGGGAAAGTTGGATAATTTCAGGGGGCCCTGACTGAAAGTGACCCCAAATAGAAAATTGCATATATTTATATGAGCATTTGGGATGATTTTGATTTGTTTGTCAAGGGGCCCAAAATTCCTGGCGGCACCCCGGAGTAGGAGGACAGACACATGCTGAGAAAGTAAAACCCAGACAGCAAAATAAAGTGGAAAAGTTCAAGACAAACAAAACGGAGCATGATGACAGAAGAGCATCTAGAAAGAATGAAGTAGGAGTAAAGGTCCAGGGTTTCAAAAATCCTGCTGCAGGCTTCATTATAACTATGAATATGAATTATTCGGACACTGAGTTTTGGGTCTGATCATCCATTAAGGATGGGTCAAACGTCTACAAGACCACATGAGCTCAGAGGTCATTGACAAGCACATTTATCTGATCTGCATCCAGAACCAACAGGGCAGGGGTTTACATCAGGTAAAACTAATTCAAGGCAAGCAATGACTTTTAATTGTTTTACTGACGTCACATAATTAGTTATACGGTGCAAAGCAGGGTCAGCAGGAAAACATAATAAAAATAATTTTTCTTTTCAGACATACTGTTTTTGAAAGAGTTTGACTGGTCATATGTTGTTTATCTGTCAAGAATCACACAGTTAAAAGAATTCAGTATGAAAAAGGTTAAACTAGTTTTATTCGAACCTCATGGAAAAAAGTATTTTTTTTTTCCTCTTTTAAACTTTTTTACATTTATGCGTGATACATTATGTTCTGTTATGGATCTCTACATTTAACTAAATGCATAAGAACAACATGGAACGGGCTGCTGTTAACAAAGTGCCTCTAGAACACAGTTTAAAATGAACTCTTTGTAAAGTTGTTTGCTTGGATACTGGTCCGTTCCTTGAGTTTAGGTAGAGTTTCTGTACCTGAACTGCCCACATTCGGACAGAGCTCTACAACACCACACAACCAAAGACCACAAATCAATTTGGTGAGATTCCGTATCTCTTTGTGCTTTTAGAGCATGCCGCTGAGTCTACAGAACAAAAGGGACGAGATATCTCAGCAGCAATCATCTATTATTCAGAAAACTACTTTTGAGCCCCCCCCTCCCTTTATCCAGGTACATCTTGCTCAGCTCTTGTCCTTATGCTGTCTACCCAAAAGCATTCAGCGCTTCAAAGACTAAGTTAAACTGTTACACAAACATGCAAGGCAACAATATAGTTAAAATATACGCAATATATTGAATCGAAATGGGGGAAAAGACACAAAATACTTGCAGGAAAACAGTTAACATTAAAAACAGCAACCTTAAAGTGAAGGTTTTTTTTTATTGCCTTAAACTATATTTAAAATCCTTTAGATGGATGAAGCTGAACAGTTTGCAGGTTGATGCGAGTTGAGAGAGCATTTTAGAAACATATTTTTAGCTATTTTAATATATCTCATAAAAATACTAGTAAACATTTATCTGGGTTCACTCAAAAGTGTTTTTTGTTTTTTTGTTGGACTGAAATAGCCTATGTTGTAATCTTAATTGATCCACTACATAGTTGGTTTTTGTCACTTCTCCTTGGTATCTATAAAACCTTTATCTCTGTTATCAAGTTGGGATTGGAAAGTAGAATAGAAACAAACCAAAAAAACTAACAAAAGTGACTAAATAGGAAATTATAATAATTTATATATCTATATAACAATTTATTTACTTTGTTTTCTCATAATTCTTTTAAATCTGATTTCCTAGATGTCTACAATATACTTTCAAAGCACTCAAATCATCTTTCAATATTTTTTTTCATTCTGAAATTATGATGCCGCAATGAACTTTTACACATCTTCACCCAGGGTCCCAGCATTTTTATGCCATGGACTCAGGATGATGGTTCAAGCCTTGGTTTTCTTCTGGTCGTTCTGATCCTCCTCCTGCACCACTTAAGAAGATTAAAAGGAACCGAGGTCGGGCCGAAGTAAAGCTGTCAGTGAGAGAGACACATGTTAACACCTGCTGTAATATATCTCACTAACGTGGTGGAAATGCCTTCTGCCTGCAGAGAGGTGTTCAGCTTTTCATCTTGAGCACACTCAGAGTCACGGTAGGGTAATTGAGACCGAGAAGATGAAATTAGCACATCCTTCAGAGGGTACTCATGATGAGAGTGGAGGTTGTTGGCAGGAACAACTCCCAAGAGTCAGAAAGACACAAATATTGTAGAGAAAGAAGATTTTATTGTGCTTTACTTGAATTAAGAGGCTTATTAAACTATCAAAACGATAATTTTTTGTATTTAAAAAAATTGGATAGAGACACATGGGATAGACTTCGACACATAACAGCCAGATTGTTACAGTTCTCTAATAATACAATGCTGGTTGGAAATGTACATTCACTCTGATCATAAGTGTTATGATAAGTTAGATCTTTTAATGATACATTTGTACCCTTGTTTAAAATAACAGACATCATATGTATACAAAAATTTGAATATTGTGATAAAAGAGGCACCAATTTCAGAAAGTGGCAGTATTTATATATATATATATATATATATATATATATATATATATATATATATATATATATATATATATATATATTCACCGGCCACTTTATTAGGTACCTGTTAGACTGATCATTAACGCATATTTCTAGTCAGCCAATCACATGGCAGCAAATCAATGCATTTAGGCATGTGGACAGGGTCAAGACGATCTGCTGCAGTTCGAACCGAGCATCAGAATGGGAAAGAAAGGTGGTATAAGTGACTTTGAAAAAATAGAAAAATAAAACTGACAAGAATGTTTAGGTTTTATTTCTCCAAGGAAGCATTAATAGGCTCGTTCCTGCTAGGAACCTTTTTTCAGAGTTCGACAACAACTCTCAACCTCTGCCTTTAAATGTTCACCAACAGAAGTGTTTACTGCCCCTCATCAGGGGTTATGTAGTTTTGTTCTGATGCGATATTGCTTCATTCCCTCAACAAGATCTGCTGCACACTGAGCAAATTAAATTCTGCCTAAATTGGGAAAAAATCAAAAAAGAAACTGTCTTTGAAGACGTATCTAAAGGTTAAATAAAACAACATGGCATGGCATTTTGTTGGCCAGACTGGTTGGAGCTGACAGAAAGGCAACAGTAACTCAGAAAAGCACTCGTTACATCCAAGGTATGCAGAAGAGCATCTCTGAACGCACAGTACGTCGAACCTTGAGGCGGATGGGCTACAGCAGCAGAAGACCACACCGGGTGCCACTCCTGTCAGCTAAGAACAGGAAACTGAGGCTATAATTTGCACAGGCTCATCAAAATTGTACAATAGAAGATTGGAAAAACGTTGCCTGGCCTGATGATTCTCGATTTCTGCTGCAGCATTCGAACCGGTAACTTCTGGCAGCTCAGTCTTTCATGTTTGGGTTAGTAGGCTACAAAATTCCCTCCCCTCCCTCCACAAAGAGGATAACTCCCAAAAGGTAATTGCTAAAGAAGCAAGTTGTTCACAAAGGGTCGTATCCAAGCATACTGAGTAGAAAGTTGAGTGGAAGGAAAAAGTGCGGTATAAATAGGTGTACCAGCAACAGGGATATCGGAAATGAGTAACAAAAAACTATATTCTCGTATTTTGAGCTGTACTTGCACATATTTGTACTGTATATGTGCAAATGACACCTGTCAACCCTTATATCCCTCACCTCCACAGCCCTGCAAGGATAAGTAAGTATACGCCATGGATGAATGGATCATCTCTTTTCCCACCCTAAAAGACCTGGACTCAGGCCCTGCACATTTCCTTCAAAGTATCTGAAACAAAGCAAAGATTTGTGTCTCTGACACAAATCTTGGAACCACTTTATTGCTTTTTATGGATGAGGCAGCCCAATGGTGGCGCTCTTCACATGATGAACAACTTTTAAGGACCAGGGGTCTGACCCGAGGCAAAGCTTTAACACAGCCCCTAAAGCCTTACCTAGATCTATCACAGAGACTATTAATATTAATAAACATCTTTTGTTTTACATTATTAACGTTCCATTTCTGCCCGCTAATAGGATTCATGATTGCTCTTTGACACACAAAATTAAAACCTGCTGTGTAAAAGTTGATGGTCACCATGGAAGTGCCGCATAAATTGAGAAAAGGCTCCAGAAATGCCGCCATAAATAAAACAGCACAGCTAAGGAGACAAGCCTAATTAGCTTTCACTTTGTTGCAATTTAGAACTGCACTACAGGGTGTTAACCCATGACCGTGATTTTAATTAATTACCTGGGGCTTCCTGACTATCAGGCTTTGGCTTGTTATTGTTCTTTCTTTTGTTTTCTTCTCCCCTTCAAGGACATACGGCTTTGTCGTTTTTCCAAAGTGGTTTAACTGTAGGGGTGTTTGTGGATTTGGTGGGGGGGGGGCTCATACTTTGTGAGCACATTGAGTTGAGAGAAAGGGAAGAACACACTTTTGTGAACGGGCAGAGAAGAGGAGAAGGGATCGTTGGGAGTCATTGCTGCAGTCAAGACATTGTTAAATAAAAAAATGAGAGAGAAAGTAGTGGATGTGGTTATAAATAGATGGTTTGGATGTAATCAGAGGTAATTTTCCTGGAGTTGTGTTGATCATCAGTTTGTTGAAACAGAGAGAAGCCTGGTCTGGAGTGTTAAGTCAGCAGCTTGCAAACATGGCTCAGAGTGGATCCTCAAAGTGGATTTCTACTATGTGAAAAAACATCTATTTAAACAAAAACTTGTCAGGATTTCATGGGGAAACAATTTTTTTTCAACCCAAGCTATCACCTATATTACAATTTCATTATTCAGGACAATTACAATGTTCCTTTTTACTTATTTTTGACAAATGACTCAGAAAAATAAACTTGAGAAAACAGTCGCTGGTAAGTGAACTCAAAGGTAGAAAGCATCTTTAAACATCATACATCATAGACAGTGAGCATGTCACTCAAGTTCAAGATCAAGTGGATTTCTTTTTGTCCTTCCAGCTTTATCGAAAAAGATGTCAAAACAAAACTTCTTCTCCCTCTGTGGCGTCGGAGCTGAGCTCTGCCAACCAAGAACAACCTCTTTAGCTTCTTGATTATTCATTTGTTGGAAGGCCCACTGCTGCCCAAGGCCAGCTTTTTCTGCTGATGTTCTACTTTTAAATACAGCTTGCTGAAGGTTTGGCTGTCTGTCAGGTGGCCAAGAGCTCTACGGAGAGCACCGGAGCTCACTTTTGAGGAAGAGGGACTAATTCCAAGGTTCATAGTAGCATGAAATATTTTTCTTTGCTTTGTTCTTGTCACGATCTCCAGGTGTCCTGCCTTCGTGTTCCCCGTTGCCGCTGTGCCTCGGCTCTCTGTTCCTTGTGCGGTCCAGTTTCTGTGCTTCGCTTGGGAATGTTAGCATGTCGGCTCAGTTTTCATCATGGATATATTTGAATTTTATTTGGCCTGCATTTCTTTTTAAATGCCCTGTTCTAAAACACACACACACACACATCTGCACCTTATTTTTTTGAAACTGGAGCAAAAGAATCTATAGTACACCACAGAAAATTATGTTTACTTGACTTTCTTGACTTGCCCTCCAATGCTTTCAGCACTGTCTGCTTACCTGTTCTCCAACAGGCTTTAGATCCATGGGGAAAAGAGCAAAGACTCGTGTTGGTTTTGCAGAGTGGAAAAAATTTCACTTCCATTCTTTCAATTGCTTTGCTAGCAGACTAAGATTAGTCCATTGTTTTTGTCCTTTAGGAGGATGTGTGAAATGTTCCACGTAGAGCTACCAGGAAGAAACTCTCAAAGACGATTTGATTGTTTGCTGTTGCGCTCATGAAATATTGAAATGCACTCTGGTGAGTGGCTGGAAACCGACAGAAAGCGTATATGCTGCTCTGCTTCACACATTATGTCACTTTCTGCAAAGTTTGACAGATCAGCCAATAAAACAATGGAATATCCTTCACAAAGTGAACATATAGGGTGCTCTCCTAGAGCATTCATTATGGTGGCCCAGAGGTGCAAATGCGCTGCAAATACATAAATGTGCCTCAAACACATAAAAAGAGGCTGACACACAAAACAAAGGTAAAATGCTGCAAGTAGGAAAAATAACTGCAAGTTAAAGGTAGAGTCGGCGATTTTTCCAAAATTGCCAGTAAGAAATGTAAGTCCCTTTTTGATTAACTGTGCATGCGCAAGAACGTTTTACTACATTTGTCTTTTTTTTTTTTTGTGTGTGTTTGCAGTGCATTTATGCATTTGCACCTCTCAGGCACCGATATGAATGCTTTTAGAGAGCGTCCTATACGTTGACTGTGTAAAAAAAAAAATATCGTTTTATCTGTAAGTTACTTTCAAAAGTAAGTATAGTTACTTATAGTTCAGTTATAGTAACTGAATTACTAACTCAGTCACCTCACTATCAAAGTAACTAGTTGCTAGGCAAAGTAATTATGCAGTTACTTTTTACAATCTCAACTGTCAATGAATTTGGAGGACTTTCCTGTTATTGGAAATTTAAAACCACTGTGTTGAATTATTAATTATAAAACGCATAATAATTAAATTGACTAAATATCTGAAAATATTGTACACTAATCAATACCACTTAAGTGTGTTTGGCAGGACACGAGAGTCAAAAGTCAAAACACATCTATCAATTGCTATATATTATTGTAGATATGATTATTATTATTATTATGTTCAATGTTTATAATAAAAAAACAGTACAACAAGCTAAATGTTGTAGAACTTCGTAATTACACACATAGACAGGCTGCAACTGGCAATAAAATGGGTATAGCAATAAAAATGCTTTACAAACAATATTACAAAATAATTATACTTTGTAGTCAAATTAAATAGGGGTTCCACCATTCCAGACAGCAGCCAGATATGATGTATTTAAGATAAGAGATAACATAAGAAGTTCATTTACTGTCACACAATGGGGAAATCCGGGCGTGACAAAGAGTTATACACAATTTATAATAGTGGGGGAAAAAAAACAAGCTTATCTAATCTAAAGTTAGTTCTAAAGCAACATAGAAAGTGCTTTATCAGAAAGGCCAAAACAAAGGTAAAAATGAACACCACAGTAAGTATTGCACAGTTATTGAAAATATGGCCTTCTTAGGTAGAAAAGATACAAACACTGGCCTATTTAAAGAATCATATGAGATAATGTGCAATATGCATGATAGTACAGTAACATCTAGCTAAGGATGAAACATTTAACTTGTGTGAACATAAAACAGCTTCCAAACGCTCTCTTTGAATTTGCAAGCCTCTCTTGCATCGTATGTGCCTCTTGCTGTCGGTCTACTCTGTCTGCACAATGACTGGTGAAGCCTCCTCAGCGAATTGGCATCACGTATGCCTCTGACCACCCCCTTCACAGAGTCCGTTTTCCCCCTGCACTAGAAAAAAAAATTATTGAGTTGTAGTAACTTGGCATGTTATACAGTTCAATCAGGAGCGTGATGTAACGGTGCTCTCAAAATGAGAAAGTGAAGTAGTTAGATGGCGTTAGACGCTGTTACATCAACAGAAAAATGGTGGTAGCAGTATCAGGCTGGGGTGTTGTTTTTCTTCTGCGAGAACGGGCAAGATGGTCAGAGCTGATGGGAAGATGAATTAAGCTAAACACAGAACAAGTCAGTAAGAAAGTCTGCTAGAGCTTACGAAACATTTTGAGACAGGGGTGAAGTTCACCGTCCAGCAGGAGAACAAACCCAAACACAGCCAGATTTGAAAGGGGATGATTTAGAGACAAGCATGGCTTAGTCAAAGTTCAAATCGAAACCCAAATAAGAATGTGTGATATGACCGATGCTGTTCACAGGGGGGTCTCCGTCCAATCTGACTGTTCTTGAACTACACTGCAGAGAAGAATGGGCCATTCCCCCTTAAGTTTCTACTTAGCAATGAGGCACGTTGTGCTTGTCTGTCACTTTAAATCCTGATGAAATACACTGAGCTTCAAGGTTCAAAGTATCTTTATCATCCTCAATGGGCAAGCACAGTAAATATAAACAACATACACACTTAATTATTAGAGATGAGAATTTTCAGCAGATGGTATACATGTAGAGATGACGGTGGACTTCCTCCACACTCCCTTCCCTCACCATCCTGACTGTGTCTGCTGTGGATCACTTCTGGTTCTCAGGAACCACACTTTCTCTGGACCTGAGATGGTCCTCACACATAGACAATGTTCAGAAGAAGACCAAGCAGAGACTCTACTTCCTGAAACTGAAGAAGTACAACCACCTATAAGAGCTGCTGGTCATCTTCTACACTGTCACTAGTCAGTCTTTCCTTTGCGCTTCCATCACCGTGTGGTTTGATTAGGATCATCGGGGCTGACCTTGCCTCTTTCCAGGACTTGTACACGTCCAGTGTGAGGAGAAGAGCAGCTAGCATCTGCAGAACCTACGGATCCTGGACACAAACAGTTTAGACTTTTACCATCCGATTGATGCAGCAGAGCACTATTTGCAGAAACCAGCTGCCCCAGAGACAGTTTCTTCCCCCGGACTGTCTCTCTGCTGGTGAGCACAATTAACACCTTACAGCCTAAGTCGTCATCTACGCTGCTGTAAAACAAAATAAGGACATAACACGCCCACAGCCTGCCTTCCTTATTTCCTTTTCTATACAGTGGGTACAAAAAGTATTCAGACCCCTTTAAAATTTTCACTCTTTGTGTCATTGCAGCCATTTGCTGAAATCAAAAAAGTTCATTTTATTTCTCATCAATGTACACTCAGCACCCCATCTTGACAAAAACAAACAGAAATGAAGAAATTTTTGCAAATTTATTAAAAAAGAAAACCTGAAATATCACGTTTAAAGGGGTCTGAATACTTTCTGTACCCACTGTATATATATATGAATTTAAAATGGCTTTACATACATGCACACTGTTCCTTTTATCCTTTATTATGTTTCCTCTAAAGATGATTTGTACTAAGTATTTGTCCGCTGTGAGTGCCTGAAACCATACTCCTTGTTCGTGCACACGATCTAGGCCAATAAAGCGTTTTCTGTTTTTGAAAATAAGAAAATTAATGCACCTGAATGTAATATGGCTGGGAATATGTCTATCGTTCAGCCATTTGTGCAAACGTTGATGTTACACTGCTTATAGCATATCTGTTGAGACTGAGCTTATTTAAACAGATTTATTTGTGGAAATTACATGGAACAACAAGGCGATATCAGTATTTTGCACTAATTCATTTATGGAATATAAAACCTACAGCAGGGAGATATAGGTAGAAAAGAATCATGTCAAATCGGACAGCTTCATGCTGTATTAACACCACTCCAGGAAAATTCATTTTAGGATTCATGAATGACGAGAGCAAATATATTCCACCTGAAAAGCAACTATAGCACCAAACATTACTAATTGTAGCCATTGTGATTCATGGGCTAGGAGAAATTTAAATCTAAGCATTAATATGCTTTTTTAGTAGTTTTATGTCTTGTAGTTGTTTTGTAGTTTTGACTATGTATACATCTGATCACTCAAGTAGACACAAAAACTGAAGCAGATTTTACAAAAACACATTTGGCCACAACTGAATTTGTATAACATGTATGTAATGCATAGGCACTAATAAAGTATCTGATTAGAATATACATTTTTAAGTTTATTTAATATATTTCTATGGAATCAAATTAACACTAGATCAGATAAAGTAAATCTTCAAACAGAGGGTGGTTATAAGGAAACATCTAATTTTCACGTGCCTATAACACTGTTTGGAGGAATAAATCAATGATCTGAAGTAAGATAAAACCCAAACACCCCTGTGGGTTTGGCTTTATGTTGCTTCAAACAAGTCATTTGCTGCCCTCTGTTGGAGAAGTAAATTTTAAGTTTTTAATATTTGTCCTAAATACTGTATAACCTGCTTAACAATGTATGTGATATATATATAACTATAAAGACAATCTTTTTTGGCACTTTTAAAAACCAGATCCTTTCTGTTGGTGAATGGCAATTGCATTTTTGGTCTGTGCACATCTTTAGACTGATTGTTATGGCAGATTCTCACTTTCAGTCAGACTGAATGGAGAACGTCAATGAGCATCACGTTTTAAGTCTTGCCTTAGATTATTCATTTGACATGGATCTGGACTTTGACTGAACCATTCTAACACATGAATGTGATTCGATCTGACTCCTTCCCTCGTAACCCTGGCTGTGTCCTTAGGGTCGTTGTTCTGCTGGACGGTGATCCTCTGCCCTAATCTCAAGTCTTTTCCAGCCTCTAACAGAGTTCTCTTTCTGGAAAGTCCTGTATGTAGCTCCATACATCTTCCCACCAACGCCAACAAGCTTCCATGTCTCTGCTGAAGAAAGCATGACACTGCCACCATCATGTTTAATTATGGGAATGGCGTGTAGATGTGCAGTGGTAGTTCTCTGCCACACATTTGCACTTGCATTTTGCAAGTTGGCTAAAAGGTCAAATCCTGGTCTCCTCTGATCAAAGCACCTTCTTCCACATGTTGGCTGCATCCTCTTTGTGGGTTGTTGCATGTTGTTGCAAACATGTTATTTAGCGGGTTCCTTTCAACAAGCCTTCTTGTAAGCCTTTATGCTGGTGAAGATTCTCAGTCATCCAGGTCATGGTCATGGCTTAGATAACATGCAAATTTAACCAAAACAGGTCCACCCCCTTAGTAATGGGGGGTCGTTAAGCTCATTGTTGGCCTGCAAGTTATCTAAGCCATTACAAGGCATTTGTTGGGCACTACTATAAAGCTTGGAACTCCACACTACTCCAGATATTTTGAATTGAGAAAGCTTCCTGAATGGGAAGCGAAACGTCTTCAAACTTCAGAAAAAAAGTCCAGTTGTTTTTTCTAACCTTTTTGGTATTAGCTGTGGATCGCTGCATTTCCTCCAGATTTACCAAGAACCTCTTTGTTACTTCTAAGATTAATGCACTTTTTGTTCGGCCTTATTCAGTTACTATAGGCGGAAAGCATCTTGGGTAGTTTGTAGTTCTACCACAGTTTTTCCATTTTCAGACAAATGATGGAACAGGGCTCTGTGAGATGCTCAATGCTGGGGATATTTTTTTTATAAACTTTTACCTGACCCAGGTGTTGTGATCCTGGGTCTTGGGGGTGCTGTTGTTTACTTATGGTCTCTACCAAACGTCTGAGGCCTCCACAGAATATTTTATTTCTGTTGGAACTGAGAATATTCATTGTGGATTAATGTAAGAAAGAAGCACCTGCTGTGCAATGAAAGAACCAGTGAAACCCCTAATTTACAGGCTACAATATCACATCTGAAACTTTAAAAGTCTCATTTAAATGTTTACGTGTAGATATCCCTCTTGCAGTGGGCGCACTCTACATACTCAGTGAAATTCCACAAAAATACTCACATTTTCACCTAAATATTCTACATGTTTAGATGAATTTATGGGCAAATACATGCAAGTTTTTTGAATATTTCACATGATCAGACCCGCCAATCATTAGCATCACGCTAAAGCTGACACCCTGTGGTTAAATGTAAAACATAGAACATTTAAACAGGGATTCTGTTGAAATTGTAAAAGCTATCAACATGATAACCTAATCAAGTAATGTCAACCATTTTGTTTGAGGAGCTTTCAGAAATTTGAAGTTTGAATATTTAAAAATAAACCATAGAGGATTTAACTTGGAAGATTATCTTTAAAGCTAGGAAGGGTTTGCATTAGCATGTCCATTTTTTTTTTTTGCTTTCAGAGCTGTTAACCCAAGTCATGATAAATCGTCTTTGATACACCCTTGTTCCTTTCACTCAATGAATGTTTAAAAGGCCCTTGGTGTTGTCTGACAGAAGGACCCCTGTACGGTACACGTATCCGTTTACATCCCTGAAATAAAGAGCACCGACTCATTTTTGAGTGGATGCATCCTTGCTGAGTTGACAAAGAATGCAAAAGATAATGTTTACAGCTGTAGTAAGAAAAAGAAAATCAATGGAGAAAGAGGACACATCTTTCACTGTGAAGAATTTGATTTGCTGTTAATAAATATTAGGCACCGGTACCACACAGAAGGTTTTCCACAGCTACTCGCCGCTGCTTCAGACAGATGTTGAACATGTGTCCCATGATGCCGCACAGCTCACCCGTGCAGCACCTCAGGAGCCAGGAGCGGATGCCATTCGGACCTGCAGCCTTCATCACTTTGGTCTTAAGTAGAAGGTTCCTCACTTGGAGCGTTGACAAGGACAGGGTGGTGGATGGGGGGCTCATTTGTGG
Organism: Fundulus heteroclitus; assembly: GCF_011125445.2. Taxonomy (NCBI): domain Eukaryota; kingdom Metazoa; phylum Chordata; class Actinopteri; order Cyprinodontiformes; family Fundulidae; genus Fundulus; species Fundulus heteroclitus. The sequence continues at coordinate 18,011,724 of NC_046370.1, forward strand.
AGTCATTTCAACCGGAGGAGTTGGATGATAGCAGAGAACTGAAAGATGTGCAGTTCTGAGCGAAAGAGCAGGCAGTCGTCCAGGATGAGGGAGCTTGAATTTCAGACTGAGTAGCGGGGGCTGGCTGGTCAAACCTCAGGAAGTACCGATTCAGCTTATTCACCCATCTCAAGTCACCTACAGCCTGGGTGTCCTGTTTGTGACCTGAAATATTTCCAGACGTCATAGATGTGTATAAATAGCAGGGAAAACCTGCTTGTGGAGTATTAAGAACATAATGGTGTCCTGATTACATTTACAGCAAAGCAGGTTTTCCAGATGTGCTGCGTTTCAGTCATATTCCAATGGGTCATGTTGGTAATAGGGGGCAGCATGAGGTCTTCATTCAGTATATGGACACACCGAGTCCCTTTCTTTTATAGGTTCTGAGAGCGACGAGCAGAGTGAGCTGCTTAAAGACGGGAAACAAATTTAAGAAAGTGCCCAATCAGGTTCAGTAAAGATTTTCAGTGAATTAGCTAAAGTCCATGGCGTGTGATACAGCAACATCTAGTGGCACAAGTTACAAATTGCAGCCGGATAAAATCCAACACACTTTGTAATAGAGGGCTTAAATTAATATAGAAACAAAAAAAGAGCCTTAACTAATTTAAGACATTCATTTTCTCTCTTGCATCCAATTACGTTTGTTGGTGTCCTTCTCCTTGACATTTTACTGTAGAGATCGCTACTCTTAATTTCTGCCATGAGTTACTCCAAAACGTTAAGTTACTTCAGAGAAATTATGAAAATGTGCCAGGTGCTCATTCTAATAACCAAAAGTTCAAAAATGTACATCAAATCTGGCTTATTTGATAAAAGACAAGGGTAATGACAAATGAATTAAAAAAAAAGTATTGTAATGTTAACAACAGACATTCTCAAAAGATCCAGAATAGCTCTCTACATTCCAACACATTGTAATGTGGGATATCAGCACCCATTTCTTCACTACATTTGGAATTAAACCTATAGTCAGTAATCGGTGCGAAGAGCAGTGATTGGTTAAACCTTTGTTCCTGTGTATGTGCACGTTCCTTGTTCGTTTACGCTTGATGGCTGCGCATGCCTACTTTAGTGTTTGTGTAGCCGGTTAGCTTAGCGGTTAGCTTCGGTGTTAGGCTTTCATTGTAGCTCCGCTGCTCTCACCGTACACTTTGAACATGGCTGCATGTTACAAGAAGCAAACCGTGTTCATGTTTATGAGAAGAAGAGAAGGGCCTCAGAAGAAAGAAATAAGATCAGAGTGGATTTGGGAGATTTCCTGAAAAGCGGAAGAGCATGCGCAGTTATTCAAAAGGGGGCTTGGGGAAACCTCTGAAAAAATTGTCAAGCCTAGTTTTAAGAGATTTAAATTTGCTCCAAACTCATACTTAAGAAGGTGAAATAAAATATTAAATTTGTCTTCAGCATTATAGGCCATCACAGAGTATTTCACTATGGTTGTTCAGCAGATCTTAACACCTAAAACCACAATAAATTTCATAAAACCAACAGACATGAAATTAATGAATTTATCCAATACCAGACAGCCAAAAAATAATCTGATTCACATGCAGACCAGCAATGTATCATTAAATTACATAGGAGCTTGTACCAGGTATACATCACATTATGCAAGTAATGTAAGTATTCTTACAGCTTGAACATTTTATCGTGGAAACCACAAACCGTGAATGTTAATGGGATTTTCTACTGTGGACAAACACAAAGTAGTCCAAGAACAGTGAAATGGAAAGAAAAGGGTGCCTGGTTTTCGTTTGTAAATGACAACAGCCCCTAACTCGATACTTTGTAGAATCACATTTTACTCCAAATCAAGTGTCCTTTGGTGCATGTCTCTACCAGCTTTTCATATCTAGATACCAATGTTTTTAGCAAAATAACTCAAACAATGTCAGATTGAATGGAGAAAATCTGTGACTTTGATTTTCCACAAACTATCACTTATATTCAGGTCTAAAATTTGATCCTTTAATAGCTTTACTTAAAGGACTGAGCTGTATTTAGCTGCACCCTAATGAAGATAAGCATCCCAATAGCATAATGCTGTTACCACCATGCATCAGTGTGGGGGTGCTGTGTTTGGAGAGATGTGCACGGTTAGGTTTCTTTCACATTTAAGATAGATCAAGGACTTAGTTTGGTCATGTCTGACCAGAGCTCCTTCCACAGCTCTGATGTTTCCTCTACACAGGTTGCAGCGCTTCTTGTGGCTCTTTTAACAATAATTTTCTTCTTCCCGTTTCTACATAAAAAAAAAACTAAAATAAAACTTCTCTCTACAGCTACTTCATTAAATAATGATGTTGAAACTGGATGAAATGTGAAAAAAAATTCAAAGGGCATTAATATTTTTCCCAAAGCATTGTAAGTTGTCAGATCTCAAACTGAGCAATGATGTCATCAGGCAGCCACGTGATCGTCTGGCAATACACACGGCATGTGTAGGCTATCAGACTCAGAAATAACACAGCTATACAAGCACTTGTTCGAGGTTTACAAAGAGTCACCTTTCTATGTGTATGTGCTGTGTGGGCATTTTAAATCTTTTAATTAGCTGGTATCATTCAGGGCTTTTCTGATATTTCATGTCACACCTATGCAGATGACATCCAGCAGTATGTATGATTTAAACCTCACCAGCTTAAAAGGCTGTCATCTCGTGTCACTGACTGGCTCTCTCCAGCAACTTTCCAGTTTTAAACACAGATAAGACAGACTTTGATAACTGCTCCTAGCCTGCATGGAAAAAAAAATCAGCCACACAGTTGCTTATTTTTGCCCAGCAACCAAATCCACAATTAAAAAATAAATAAATAAATAGAGGAGTTAGACATTTTTTTAGGCTTTGACTTGCATGTCCGATCCATTTCTTGTTCCTGTTTCTTTCATTTAAGGACTCACTCGAGCAGATGTAGAGAAGATTACTCATGCATTTGTCATATTATCTAGACTATTGTAAAGCCCTTTTTATAGGTCTGGACAGATCTATTATTCCACGCCTCCAAGTTATCTAGAACGCAGCTGTCAGACTTCTTACAAAAAAAAAAACTGTAATTTCTATCACATCTCCTCCAGTCTTATATTCCTTACACTGGTTCCCAGTGGATTTTATAATTCCATTTAAGCTTCTTGTCCTCACCTACACAGGGCTCTAAATGGTCAGGCTCCTGACTATGTATGTCAGCGTCTAACTATCTACGTTTTGCTCCTCGCAGCCTTCCATCCCATGCCCAAAATTTCCTGGCTTATCCTCTCACTGGGCTGAAATCTAAGAGAGGACTGGACTTTTCAGCCTATGACTCCAAAACTGTAGAACACTTACTACAGCTTTGCTTTGCTGACTCTGTGGACATGTTTAAAAAAACAACTGAAAATTTTTTTTGTTGTCCTGATTTTATGACGCTTTTTATGTATATTTGTGCTTTTAACATACTATTTTTGCTTTTTATGTATATCTTAAATGTTATTTTCCTGTACAGTGCTTTATGACTTTGTTTCTGTGAAAGGCACTTTATGTGCTGCAGCACAGTTTTAAAATCATATATTTTAAACTGATCAGTGCCTTGCCAGGGACGATAACTTGCCAATTTTCATCTAAATTGGGTTTTAAAGAAAATGGATTGAATAGAAACATCATAGAAATCTGACAATTTTTCGCATGAGTTGTGAAGATGTACAAAAGGTTAGAAAGCTGACCCCTTTAAAAAAAGTGTGTAGTTTTCTCAGATCATAAGACATTTGGTTTGGTAAAGATCACTTTTTAGAGGATGAACACAGTGCAAAAAGAGTGTATTTTCTCTTCCTAACTAATAAAGAATATTAGTGCTTCCACAGAGCTTTCAGGACTGATACACGTGAATGTTTTAATCAGGGGATGTCCAACTCAAACCATCACATGACTCCAAGGACTTCCAGGTGGCGGTAATGCACTAAAGCTTCTCTTAACCACCAAGGAGCTTTTAGAAATGGGTCCTTTATTCCACAAAACACCGGTTTTAATATAATATTGATTAAAAAAACTTGAATCAATCCCTTACCTGTGTGCATCATTCTAGTATTTTTTGAGAAGAATTACACTATGACTACAGGTGAGCTATGCCTTTACTTGTGGTCCAGCAGGTATTGCTAACCCAGTGAAAGAATCTGTGACAAAAACTCAAAATAAATTAATCTTTTACTGCAGCAGAGTTTCCTCAGTGGCAGATTGAAGAAGAAGAAGAATTGTTTTACCGAAGTCCTATGTGCATCAGTTATTTGCCCCCATTAGTTACTATAAATTCTGTACTAATATAACATGACACAGAAGCTAATTTATCTTTGCAGTTCTTAAAAACGGGGCAAGCAATAAGGCATAGAAATCGAGTCAAGCACATGTGTGATGATCTTCGTAGCTTAGCTATAGGCCTAAACGTATACAGTCCAAGCAATAACTAAAAAGTGCAAAACAAGGTGAACTTTGACAAATAAGGCCGGATGGGGACTCAAGTGTATGTTGCTCCCTAAAACAGAAAGGTAGGAGGTAAGTGGGATAAATTGTTCTACAACGTTCACATAAGCCACTCCATGAGCGTTGGATTACAGGCCAGCTGGGTTTTTTTTTTTTTTTTTTTTTTTTTTTAAAAAGGGGCATCCCAGGAAGTTTCCTTTTATATCCTCCCATCACAAATGTAAACCTGAGCTTTCCAGACATAAACACAGATGAGGCTTGTGTGAAAAGGGTAATTTGTAGAAAAAGGACCTCATGCCCACTGTTAAGTATGGTGGAGGATCTAAAATGCCGTAGGCCTGTTTCTCTTTCAAAAAGGCACATGACACTTGGCTAGACTATGTGGCACCACGGACCCTGAAATCCCAACCATCCAGATGTTCCACTCCTCCAGGATCAGGTCGTAGGGGTAACCAGTCTTTGACGAAAACCCAGATCACTGTGGGGAAACTCAGAATGATGGAGCTTCTTATCTGATCTCTAAGTATTGGACTTTTATTTCCTGTTGTCGCATTCTCATGACCATCACATTACAAGAAACTGGAGCAACACCTGCATTACTGCAGACAAGGGGTCAATATATCCATCCATCTCCTGCTCATGCCTACCACTGCTCATAGAAAAAAAAAAAAAAAGACACCAAGAAATTTGCACTTCAGGCAAAGACTGACCCATCATACTGAAATGTGTGGATGGGGCAATCCACGAACCATGGCACTGATAAACGTGTCCCCATTTTCTATTAAAACAACCCACACTATCTGGTCAGGGGCCGACACCTCAAGGTGCGGTGCCCAGTGATCCATTTCTAAGCTGTTCTACGTGGGGTGTCAACTAAGGTCCACTATGAGTCGATGCACTTTAGCACAACCTTGTCAAAACGTGCGTTCCACTTCACACTCGGCTGCGGACCGCTCCGTTCAGCCCTAAAAGTAGTGGCTTTGGAGATGCTGAGATGTCCCCGCAAAAGAATATAAAACACACCAAACAACAAAACGAGTCAGATCATGAGCAGAAGAGGAAAATACCATTGAAGCTTGTTCAAGCAAGCGCAAAGAGGAGAGATTTGGTTTTCTCCCCGGTTTATTTACTTACTTACTTAATGGCAAGGATTAAAAACCTGGATTAATATTTTGGTAAGAAATCCTTTTATTCGTTCTTTTCACTTTCCTTGACAGCAGTGGTGCCAAAGATCGAGGCACCTGTGATTTTATTACAAACAATTTCTTCTCAACATGAATATATACCAACCAATATATAATAAATTAAAGCTAGGATATTTTACATGTGCTCAGTGACATTATGCTGCTACAATAAAAGATGAATTTACAGAAACATTTCTTTTTTTTTTTTTTTTTTTTTTTACGCCGCTACCAGGGGGTGAAGAACCACTTCACTTTCCAGTGAAAACGAATCACGTCAAAAATGGTCGATGGTCGGGTTTGAACTAAGAAAACAACCATCATATGTCTTGAATTTCAGTCTGCGCACCTCTGAAGTAAATAAGCAAAACATCTTCAATAATGTTTGGCCTTTTGTAAGCCGATTACATTATGCTGCAAATAATCAGAAGTCTGTGATTCGTCACCAGGAATCAGCTGAAAGGACAGATCCCAAGCAGCTCTACGGGATAACTGCGTCCCCTCGTTGGTATTTCAAGAACCGAAATCTTATCTCTTAAATGAGATTGTGGGCCTGTTGATCTGTTCAGGATTGCTCAAGCGTTCTGTGCCCAGAGGGCTTTCCGTACGGGGGGAAACCAGGACAAGAGTTCTCCAAATATGGAAAAGGCCAGATAAAAATACGGGCTCCTCAGCGACCCAGTCTTGACCCCGAGCACAGCAGAGCAGAGAGGAGCCAAATATAAAACTCGGCGGTTTCTTGTGTCTCGCCTCTGCAGCCCTTCGCCAGTGCCCCGGCCATGTCGGTATTGTTGCTCTCCGCTGAAGCCACAAACCTCATGGGGGGACGAAGTTGCAGAATGGCGCAAGGCTGAATAAATAAAACACTGTATCATTTCACAAAAATAGACTTAAAAAAAGAAAAAAAAACTCCCTTGTCGTGCCAACCGACTGAAATGGCACTGTTTTTTGTTTTTTTTGTGCACCGTCTTCAGAAATGTCAGAAGCTTCATCTTTAACTGCGATTTAAAGTGTCTGTAAAGCGAGAGGATAAACCACAGCTTGTTGCAACGCGACTCGCTCCTCCTGTGCTCTCTCTCTCTCCTCGGAGGCTTTCTGATTGGGTGCCATGGCAGCATCCTCAGCAGGCTTCCTTTGAGGAGCTCTCTGGTAGAATAAGGTTGCCAGAGGTCCTCATCAGAGACCAATGCGCTGTGTGCTCTTCAGCAGTCCCCGGGGGACGTTAAACCTCCTCCTCCTCCTCTTCTTCCAGGCTGTCAGTACTTGTTAATCCCAAAGATACGAACGCCGTGCAGCTGCGGCAGTTTGGGAATGAGCACGGTGAGCAGGGACACCGTGTTGACCACAAAATGGCCTCTGTCGTACTTGGTGTAGAAGCTGGTTAATATGTACCTGAAGCAAAAGGGGAGAGACGGAGAAGGAGACAGAGAAGATGAGTTCAAGGAGTCCTCAGTAATGTGAAAAATAAAAGCTTGTTTTGTTGCAATCTGGCAGTTTTCCGCGACTAAAGCATAAAGTTCAGGCCAAAAGCTTTTGGCTCTGGGACGCTTTTTTTCAGATACAGTGGTTTTTTTGGGGGGGAAACACTTCATACTGCTTTAGGATTATTCTGCAGCTGTTAGATAATTGTTTTTAACCACCATAACATTAGCTTTTATAGCAAAACAAGTTTCCAACATTTTATTCAGACACAGCGGAGGGTTTTCCAGCAAGATTGGCCTTTTTTTCCAAATCAGTCGTGTACCAAAACGTTATCTAGGCCACTTCAAAACCTTACTTTTGTTTTTCCCTGTCCTCCAGAGGTTTTAGGTTTTAATTTTGCTCAGCGGGTGCCTGGTCTCTTTCCTATAGATAAATCTTGAACACGGACCTTAAATAAGGCAAGTCATGTTGTTTTGGGTTCTTTTGTGACCTCCTGGATGAATTATCAATGCGCTCTTGGAGTGATTTTGATTGCCTGGCCAATCCTGGGAATGTTCTCCACTGTTTCAAAGGTGCCTCTACTGGTAAATAATTGTTTGTGAGATCTGTAATTCTACAAGTCTATACTGTAGGTGATAAGGCACAGATGTGGTCCGTGATCACACGCGGCGTGTTAACGCTCCATATCGACCCTTCATATTTCCTCCTCCTCCCTCTAATGATTCCACAGTGCTGGACTGATTTTGAAAAGCCTCCATTTGTTTGGAGGGGGGAAAAATAGATCTATAAAGTACCGGAGGTAGCAAAAAAAATAAATAAAACAAGACTTTGTCCTTATTGGTTTATGACGAAATAGCAGCCTTTTCAGGTTTCCACTCAAAATTCCAACTTCGATCCTTTCTGGTACACACTAGAAAGCTCCAACTTCAAAGCAAATATTAAATGCATAATTAAATTAAACCCTTCAAATCAACCAAGCAGCGGCAAAAAACAGTTTGGTCTGTTTTTTTAACACAACTAACTGAAAAGGGCCAGCTTCTGGTTCAAGTTAGAAGGCTTAGCTTACATACAGTTCTCCCCACGAACATGAGCCCGAATAGAGAACGGGATCAGAATGCAGACAACAACTTTGTGACGATTTGTGTATTTTCCAGAGTGTTGGAGCACCGTGTCACAAAGCAAACGTGACTAAGTCATTTGATGATCAGAACTTTAAAAGTCTGGTCCTGTAGCAGGAAAATCCAATGAGATCCAGTGGTCAAATCTCAAAAAGCAGGTGGATAGATATGAATAAGAAAATAATGGGTCACTGTCAGTCCAGATTTGGTCCAGACGTCGATATTCATAACATATGCATGTCAGAGTAAAAACACAATAATTATGAAGAAGGAGGCTCAAATCTGATAGCATCAGTCACTTTGTCCCAGGATATATATCTTAAAAACATGTGTCACTGCCAGTCATTACCAATTAATGTCATTTGCAGAATATCCTTTTGCCCCTTTGCCCTTTATACAGTTGCACTTTTTGTCTTTTCATGAACTGCTATTTTAAAACCATAAAACAGCACCGTCTCCGTCAGGACACGTAGTAGCTTTTGGTACTAATCTTGAAGATGGGTGATATCTAATTTGATATTTTAAAGATTTAAATAAAAGTTTCTATAAACTAGCATTTGTTTCATTCAATTTCACCACTATTTGAACAAGAAACAGTGAGTATATCCTTCTTTTACCCCACCAAAACAGCAGCACAGAGCATGAGATGTACTTATTCCCCAGAGCTTTAAATTATGAAGTCCTGCAACGGATTCCAGGCTGATGCAGCCACGAACCGAAAAGACATCCTCACCAGTTTAGTCCGTACCTTTGGGATCACGAGAAGGAATCGCCTGATAAATTTGTATGCGTCAGTGATTTAGTGTTCGTGTGGACAGAAGAGACCAGCCCGGCCCCTTATTATAAAAAAGCCCATGGTGAAGAAGACATTTGTTATAAAACTAATACCGCCATAATAGACTGAGTCCAATATATGCTGAGAGGAAACATAAACGTAAAGACTGAAATTATTCACACCCCTGACAGATTTAGGTTTGAAGTAATCTTTTAATTTTACCAACGTTTGCTCTTACTGAAAATGAACAGGACTCCAACTAAGTCCTGAGTTGAATCTGTTATTAGAAAAAAATTCCCCCCCCCCCCCCAAAAAAAAATAAAAATAAAAATCAGGGTGATGGCAAAGAGGCCTTTCAGCCTCAAAAACTTGTATCTTGCCACCAATTACTGTATCATTTGTCATACCAGTGGAAACATGCCTGAGCAAATGCTTTAAATTGCACCAGATTAATCAAGCAAACTAAACATTAAGATTATGTCTTAGGAAAAAAAATAAAAAATAAAAACAACACTTGCAGCTGTGCCGTTGCTGTCATGAAGAGCCACTTCCCGTTGGCTGCAAAACGAGACGACAAGCGCGTACAGAGGCACAGCGTACACCTGCAGAGCTGCTCTCGTTACAGTAATTCTTGCTGAGCCTGCAAATCAGATCCAGGAAACCAAAGCGCCTCCTGTAAACTGAACTCCCACGATAACGACGGAAGAAAAAGCCAGGAAAGCACTTACGGGTGCACCTGCAAAAAAAAAAACCCAAGCCCTCTGACAGTTTGTGGGCTTGGATGGTAACCATCCTAATCCACTGACCCACTTTACAACCTGGAAGGCAGCAGAAGGAAGAGTGCATGCCACTTACAGGACAATGGGCGTGATTGTGAGGAACTTGCGCGACGCGGTGAACTGCACGCCGTAGTCCATCTGCTCCCAGTGGGTCAGGAGGCGAGCCTTGCCCTGATCTGGAGTCTCGAAGGGCGTCCCTTTGACCGTGTGAAGCAGGAGGTACATGCACTGCACACAAACACACAACAAGCAGGGGGTCAGAGATAGAAATAGGAGACAACTATCCAGCCAGGATGAGTTCTCCGGCCTTTCCTCGGGGTCTTGAAGTTTAAACTGAGTTTAAAAAGTTGTGGCTTGGCATTTTTTAGGACTAGAAGACAGAGTAAACAAATGCTTCTGGAAGCACATGGCTCATATTGCCAGACGTTTACCAAATTTTATCTGGTTACAACCACAAATTTCAATATAATTTAGCAGTGGATAATTGTGAAGAGGTTAGACTGAAATGATACATGGTTTTTTAAATGCTTTACAGATAAAAATCTGCATTTGTATTCACATTAAGCCCCCTTTACTCTGATATGCCTAAATGAAATCCAGTATAGAGTCTACCTCTACATGATTTAATCTGCAACAAAACAAAACGAAATGTCTGGTTTTGCATGTCGGTGTAAACCCGACTTCAGCCTATTCCCAGAGCGTGCCATAATGGTGGTGGCGCCTGAGTGCGCTCTGCTCCGCTCACCAGGTTGTGGATGAGGTTGGTGAGGGTCCAGACGACGGGGACGCTAACGAAGGGGATGCTGAGCAGGATGATGTGAAGCAAGCCGATGCCCAGGATGTAAGACAGCCAGATCCCCCTGCTGTTCATCACCCGGGTGTTGGGGTTCACCTCGCTGTGCGCCGTGCCCACGTTCATGGTGCTGTGCGCTGACGTCGCTGCAAATGTAGGGGGAAAAAAAACTAAAACACGGAAGGCCAATTGTTTAAAGCTGAGAGTGAGATATTTAAAAAAAAAAAAAAAAAAAAAAAAAGACATTTTACTGACTACAGAAAGTAAACCTTCAAGAATCCTTGTTGATACCTTGTAGAAGAATGACCCAGTCTCACTAAACAGCTTTTTCCCCCCATTCCTATTTGCAGGAGAGCTGCTTCTCTGCTGCTTTGTCGCAGTTTTTTCCATTCTTTTCAGTATTCTGTTATTGCTTTTTATGCTAAATGAACATGAACACTTAACATTTTTTAAACCACCCTACACAGTTGGACATGTCTTTAGTCAGAAAATATTATCCTTAATAAATGTACAGTATTTGTTTTCCCTGTGTTGTATTTTTGCCCTACTGTACTCTTATTTTTGTTCTCTTACTTCTTAACTTTGTGTGTATCCGCGTGCTTCTCTTTGCCTTTAACTTTGCTGCTGTTACTCCTGAATCCCCCCACTATGCAACAATAAAGGATATATCTATATTTCTATCCCAATTCTCGCTCGAAATATATTAGTCAATGACTATTGTATGTCAAATAGTCTGTGCGATATTAAATAGTGTCCCCCTTTTTATGGTCATCATGTATTTGTAGAACGTCCATTAAATAACATTTGCTAAAAGTTTTAAGGATGAAAAAAGAAATTCTGCCAGTTTGGGCAACAATTTTTCAGCCAGTAGTTGAGATTAAAATACATTTTATTTTTTTAATCAGTTGGTCAAATACTAACTTAAATCAGATTATCATTTATTTATTTTTACCATTTCATCGAAAGTATTTAAAAGGAAAAGGCGTAATTTTTTTCCCGGCACAATAAAGCATCAACATGCTGCTTATTCTCTGATGCACTTGATTTGGAGTTTAATTTACTTTTTAGTTGATAAAAACACAACTAGCCAACGCCAGCAGATGACAAGACACCCCAACTGTGGACACCTTACACTGGACTTCAAGAAACTTGGACCCTGTGCCTCTCCGCTCTTCCTGACTCAATTTCCAAATTTAATTGACATTTATTTTCAACTGAAATCTGGACGTTGGACAATTAGGCAACAGAGCAGTGATTTTTCTTCTCAACACAATTGAGACACTTGAGGTATCTCTGGTTAAGAAATAGCCTAACATCACGAATGCAACACTTTCGGCTCATGTACTGAATAAGTCTGCTTGTGAGGAGCTTTGAAGGTCCGGCTCCAGCCTTCTAAACTTCTGATGGGGCTTTGCTTCAAAATCCCCTTAAGGCTGTGGGCTATTCCTGTTACTTGTGCACCTTTTTTTTTTTAAACAAGCTTTTTCCTTCCACTCAACTTTCCATTAACATGCTCGAATACTGAGCAGCCCGCTACTTAAGCAATGACCTTTGTGGCTAAACCTACTTGTGGGGGAACAACTGTCAAGACAGCAACCTTAACTATGTTTGTGTAGACATGATCATAAAATAGCATTTCTGTCTTAAACAGCTTTATCTCTTGGTCTTATATGATTTTCTAATTTGCTGAGTAAGCATTTAATTAACTTAGGAAATAGTCTAAACAAACAAGTATACTGTTTTGACTGAATGAAAGAAATGAGCTTATAACACAAGAACTTATTGAAAACCACCCGAATAAATCAGTGACTGGTTAGACAGCAGCATAGCTCCCTAATCTTCTGCCTAAACGTTCGGTTTGTCAGTGTCTCTGTTCCTATGAGTTTCTTAGAATTAGTTAGTCATTCCAGGCACAAGTCGGAGAAGTAAAAAGGGAACAAGCCTTATCTGGTCTGGCCCAGGGCTGTGAAAAAATCCGTCTCCACACTGCGTTTGGTTGAATCACTGGACTTTGTTTAGTCATGCATTCACTTGCAGTTTACCCAGACATTAGTAATTCTGTATAATTATGATCTTTTGTGTTTATTATAATTTTCCTTTAACATCTGAAGAGCTTTTGTCATGTTATTACATTTGTTTTATGCATCCTCCTAAATGCAGGTTGGTGCATCTCCAGCTTTAATATAAACTGAGATGCACCATCTACTCCATATTTTTGATGTTTCACTCAAATGCCATGATCCTGGTGTTCTTATTTTTTATTTTTTCTATTAAAATTTGTTGTTTTTACTCTGCAACTTTTTTTTGAAAACCTGCCTAACACACCTGATGAATTGGATTGTAAAAATCAAAGTCAAGGAAAACAACAAGAAATATGAATATGAATTTTACATACTGAAATTGTACTTTCTGAACAAATCCCGGGGTCCCAATCTTCAAACATGTTTATTCAATTATTTAAAAGCACGTCACCCAGGGGCTTGCAAAGTTATCTACACCTCTTTAACTTTTTTTGTTGTTGTCAAGTTTTGACCAACAAACGTCCTGATTTTTATTGGGGTGTGACTGACCGGCACAAATTAGTGAATAATTATGCAGTTGAAGGAAAACTCACGCATGGTTTTCAAAATATTTTACATAGTAATTTGAAAAGTACGAGAAGTATTCACATTTAACCTCCTTTACGTTGATACATCTAAATAAGATGCAACCAGCTGCGATCAGAAGTCACCTTATTGATAATTAATGTCTATTTGTGGGAACTTTGTTGGGAGAACCTACTTTCACTTTACGTGCCTAAAGTCCAAACTGACCTCGAAAGGAAATCGTTTCGGTTTTCTGCTGAATCTGCACTGAACCACAGAAAAGCGTAAACTCAAAAGTGCTGCCGTCACTAAATGGTTTTAAGGTTGTCTGTAAAGATGTTGAGAGGGGAATCATTTTTCTGTAAATGTTTTAACTGAGGGTTGTTCAATTATTATATTTATGAGTGTGGCGAATGTCTTCTTTTATTCTATGTTTTGCTATGAATGCCATGTGAGCGGCTGCCAGTATTGGCTCAAATTGTCTCGTAAGAGATTCCTATTTAAAGCTGACATTTCCTGGTGAAATAACCGTTAGTTAATTAACTTGCATGTAAAGTCATATCCACATAAATCCAATTGTTCGGTGAAGGCACCCCGTGGTTTGTTACAGTACATTAGTGAGTCAAACAGCATCATGGGGTACCAGAGAACACAGCAGACAGATCATTGAGAAAGCTGTGAAGTTTCAAGTTCGGTTAGGTTACAGAATAACATGGAGAACTTCTAACATCTCAAGGAGCAATGCTCAGTCCATCACATGGATGATGATGCTGACTAATTCTGCATCTCATCCTGGACACACCATCCTCACTGTGAAACGTGGTAGTGACACCATATGATGCCCCCCCAGTAGTGTTGATGGGGCGATGAATGGAGTTAAATACAGGACAATCCAGGCAGAAAACCTGTTAAAGGGTGAAAATGACTCAGAAATAAAAACACAGTGAAGTTTGCGGTTGGAATATGACTAAATGCAAAAAAGTTCAAGCGATGTAAATATACTTGCAAGGCACTGCACTGAAGAACAATAAAATAAAATAAAAATCAGTTTTTGTTAAGGAAACAAAACTTAGAGTTTATTATTATTAAAGTTGCATTTAAAGGTGAAAATAAAGTCCTGAAAGGTAGATCAACAGCCTTCCCAGCAAACAACCAACCTCGGCTCGTCCCGGCATGTTTTTAAATGTATTTACCTGCAAACTAAATGACCTCAGACTGAATCCTGCAGCCAACACAGCTGGAGTGAAGACGAGCTGATTTCTCCTCAGCTCATGAGCTCCTTGCGGGGGCGGAGAGAGGGGTTGAACTCCGACCTGTCCGGCCGGAGGCAACAGTCCGTCATCCCTGGTTTTGTGTAATCGATGAGCTCAGTTATGTAACCGGGAGAGGTCCGGGCGCTTCCATCAGTCTCTCTCCTGCTTGGCCCTCAGCTCCAGGCGGCCGCTCGGGGCCGAACCATCCGCTCGGAGAGGCGCGGGTCACCGGTGCTCCGCTTCCACGCCGTCCTCCACAACGCCAGCTGGTGACAACACGGCACGGTCCGCAAAAAGAGCCCGTCACCGACGCGTTCACTCGCAGGGACTCGCGTCTTCGCTGAGGCTTTACTCATCGCACTTTGCAGGGGTTGGTTGACTAGCGTCACGTGGTCTGAGGTGACCAATGAGCGTCTAATATGGTGAGCCGTCGCGGACTACGCCCCCTTTCAAGTAATCCAAGAGAGGTGGGATTAACAAAAAATGATTGGCTGCCAGGGCAGACTATTTTTATTTCTATTCTATATTTGTGTGTAAAAGGCAAACAAATTGTATTTATTTATTTATTTTGTATATTTTATCTCTTGTTTTTGAGCCACTGGGAACTATACGGTATTATATTTTGGATGTGGTGTTCCTGAGTTCCTACCAGTTTTATCTCATAATTATCTACTTTTCTGTCCTTTTTGGCCCATTCTAAACACAAACGTTTACGTTGAGTTAAAGGCTGATATTACTACAGAGATGGGTGGGTGGATGGGGCAAAGGTATAATACAGTAAATATAAAGGTTTACAGTAAATCTTTGTTTCACCAGTACATGAAGTTGTGGTTGTATGACCATAAAGGATGAGACATCAAAAAGGTTAATCCTTCAAAAAATGTCCTTTAATTCTGTAAATGCTTTGCCAACCCGTTTGATCAGCATTCGACCTATCTGGATTGAAATGGACCAACTGAGGTGACTTGGGCATCTGATCAGGATGCCTCTTGGACGCCTCCCTTTGAAGGCTTTCTGGGCACATCCCACTAAAAAAAGAAGACCCCAGAGAAGACCCAGGACTCGCTGGAGAGATCCCCCAGACTGAGGATGTCGCTGGGGAGAGGGATGTCTGGGGTTCCTGCCTGAACCTGTTACCCCCATAACCTAATCTCACAGAAAAGTAAGATGGGTGAATGTATGTATGTATGTATGTATGTATGTATGTATGTATGTATGTATGTATGTATGGATGGATGGATGGATGGATGGATGGATGGATGGAAAGATGTATGTATGTATGTATGGATGGATGGATGGATGGATGGTTAGAACCTCACCCAGCATACAGCAGGAATAACCATTATAGCGAGCTTGTGAATAAAGTTCTACATTCATTCAAGACTTGTCAGATGAGGTGAATGCATCTGCGTTAATTCAGGCATTTACATGTTCCCCTGATTTTTAGTTTGTCATTTTTATGAGAAATAAGAACAGGCATCGGTGCTTTGTATAGTCACAGGAGTCCGGGAAAGAGGTCTTTTTTTCTTCTTTTCTTTTTTCACATCCTTTTTCAAGTACACCATATAGAGAAGCTGGTTGCCTACATGCACTAGGGAAGTTTCGCTCTACTAAACGATCTCTCAGGCAGTATCCTAACTGCGTGATTTGATCCAGCATCAAAGTTGGCAGGCCACGTTAACATAACAGTAAATTGTGAGAGTGGGCGTGAGCATATTGTGTATTGTTTGTGTTGAGTGGGTGTATTATGAATGAGTTTGTCGCCTGTGCAGCAACCGGGAGCATCCCCCAGGCCAATGAGGCACAGGGTGAGATGCAGGGTATTGAGCACCTACAACAGAGCCGGTCCGCCACCCCTAGCAGGACAGCCATGGCCAAGCCCAGGACCCAGAGCCCGCACTAACTCCCACCAGCAAGACCACACAGCACCGTGCTGGGGCCACCTTCCCAGACCCGCTACCATGCTCGGCAGGTACCAGCTCATCTAGGCAACCGGAACCCAGAATGACCAAGGTAAGGAGTGCACATCCCTGAGCATGACCACAATTATACAAACACAACAAAATGTGCAGCAAATAACTGCCTTCTATTCTAAAGCTCAGTTTTAACATGTAAATGCTTGCTAAAATATCATTAAATGTCATTCCCCATTGAAATGTACAGTTATCTTTTCACGTATATGTCTCTACCAGTTTTTGACGTCTACAGACTGAAATCTTTGAGCACTCTTTGCAAAACAGATCACAGTGCCACAGATTCTCAGTTGGATTCGGGTCTGGACTTGAACTGGGCCATCCTAACATGAAAATGCTTTCATCCAAATCATTCCATTGACTCTCGAAACAGCTCAAAGTGGGATCTGAAATGAGCTGATTCAACACATTATTTTGCGCGGCTATCACAATGTTAAGTTTAAAAAAAAAGCATGTACACAATGGACAATAAACATTCAGTGTATATATAAAACAAAGCATTTAGCTAATTAAGTTAGCTAAGTAATTCAATGAAATGATTTGTCATGAAATTGGGCTGTTGATTGGTGCTTATTTGCAAAACGGGGGCCTTTGCCTCTCCTTCGGCTACCATGAGAAAGGACCTCACGGAAGGTAAAAAATAATGACTGACATGCTTTATCCTCTGGTCTGAAAATCAAAGACCAACAGTGTCATGTTCAAGATCCAAAGATAAGTCCAAATGCTAATTTAGATCCACGGTAGCCCGAGGCCAAAAGGCTAAACGGTGCTCTGCTTGCATGCGATGTTACTTGACACCTACTGTTTCTAAGAGGACCCCCTGAGTTGAGTGGCATCAAACAGGTTTGACTGGCTGACAGTGGACCATCTCATGTGCTCACACTGCCTCCGGTGTATTAGACATGCAAGCTATGTAAGCTTAGAGCTCCAGTAAACGTGAGCCACAGATGACAGGGGCGTGAGGTCATCGTTGGCAATGGAACAAGGAATAAATATTTGAAATGATAAAATAGACCTAAAAGGAGAATAACAATATCAACGTGTAATGTACCAGTGAGCCTTGTTGATGTATTTGACATACAAATCTGGCTGAAAGACAGATTTTCCACTTGCAACTAATATTCACAGGTGCTAGTAGAACTTTGCTCCTATTAGAACTCTTTGCTTCAATTAACAAAAAAAAACAATAATTTACTCATTACAGCTTCAAGTCATAAGTGGTTTTTAAGGTAAACTGTAAATAGATTTAAATTAAAGAAACTAAAATGTATGCAGAGTTAAACGTAATTTACAGTAATGCAAAAAAGAAAGTCCCTCCACTGTTTCCATGATCGGGACATCATACATATTATCTGGTCATTAACAGGTCATAAAATGAATTAATCAAAGCTCTCAGCTATGCAAAAACACACAGTAGCTTGCGAGTGTCCATTCTGTCATTATCTATCAAACTAAAAATAAGCCATGGTGGATAAACTCTGTGTAAAGAAACATTTGCACCCTTGCTGCCGCCATCTTGAATTAAATTAGTAGCCTGAAGCTGCGAATCTAAAGTACTTGATTAACTCACCAGCAGTAAGACGCAATGCAAGTTAGAGCCCGCCGTTGCTATGTTTGGCCAGGCGGAGTGAATGTTGCTGTCAGTGACTTGATGCCATCTGCTGGCTTTCCTCAGACAGAAAAGTTTTAACTTTTTTTTTAATGATAAACTGAACTTCACTGTGGATAATCTGTCAGATTAAAGTCAGGACGTTGGCCGTGTCAGTCCGAAACGTTAACATTAACTCCTGTCACAGGAAATATGTTGGTAAACTTAAAATATTACTTTAAACTCAAAGACGCCATGGGAATGAATACCTTTAGAGTTTAACTATAGACAGGAAAATACAGTAAGATTTCTGAGATTTCATAAATGTGAATCGATCAGTTTTAGCTACATTAGCTATTTAGCTGTGAGGTATTATAGTTGTTTAAACTTAGTGTTTTCAATCATACAGTCCTAAAAAGGGCAACTATAGATGTATTATTTCAATGTCAGTGGCTCAAGTACTTGGTTACTAGGTTTATTTTACCCCAAATGGAATCAAAGATAGTCATCTTGATTCCACAAGTTTAAAATGACCTCCAGTCATACATACCGACACATCTTAACCACATGTAAATATAGGAAAATATTTATTTCCAGCAATATATTTCACTCGAGATATCCAGAAAGGTTTTAGAATATCTGTAACGTTACTCTCAGTGGACTCTGACTGCGGATGACCAGCAGATGTCACCAACAACCCACGGATCTGGTCATGATCATCATTCCAGAGTGGGTTTTTACACACTGCAGTTTTCTAGTAAGTCTTGCTTGTCGTTGCAAACTGTTGTAAGAAAAGCTGATATTACGGTTTTAAAAGCGTACAGATGCATTGTCTTTTACATCTCGTGTATATAATGAATGGACTTCTTAATAGTGATGATAAACAAAGAGATACACAAAACTACATCCTATCATCAAACTATAATATATATATATAATCTTATATATATATATTCAATATATATATATATATATATACTATATATATATTATCTATATATGTGTGTGTGTATGTATATGTGTGTTGTATTATATAGTGTGTGTGTATGTCGGTGTGGTTGTGGTGATTGTGTGTGGTGGGGTAAGTGTGTGTTGTTGTATGATTTGGGGGTGTATTAGAGGTGTTGTGTGGAGTGTGTATATATCGGTGTGTGTGTATGTCGCTGTGTGTCTAGTCTCTCTCTATGTCTTCTGTCTCTCTCTGTCTCCCTCTCTTCTCTCTCTCCTCTCCTCTTCTCTCTCTCTATCTATCTCTCTCTCTCTCTCTATCTCTATCTACTCCATCTTCTCACCCTCCATACCCCTCCCTCCCTCCACTCTCTTATCTCTCTATCTATCTCTCTCTATATCTCTCTATCTCTACCTCTATCTCTCTCTCTCTATTCTTACTCTATATATATATCTTATATATATTAACCTTAGGTTCTAGATATTTATAGATTTTTTTGTATTTGAATAAATTTGAATATAGTTTACAGAAGGAACTGGTGCAAGTATGTATCCTACATCAAATTGTAATTGGGACTAAGACAAACTGGACGAAAATGTACCTGAATGCTGAACTGGGAGGCTGGGGACAGGAATGACACTTCGGGGGCATTTCTCTCCAGCAGGGGGGGTGGGGGGATGGACTTGTGACCCAGACAGGCTAAGATGATAGCCTCGCTGGAAAAGGCTGATGCATGGAGTCCATTATTGGCCCTGGAGGAAGCTGAGGATTAGAACACCAAAGAATTTCAATAAAAGAAGTGTCTGTTTAGGGGCCGGGGAGGGGCAGAAGGACGGTGAAGATGAGGTGGCGGGGGGTCTCCTCATTGTCCCCGTGGTGATTGAGAGCAAGAGGAGGGGAGTGGGATGGCATTGTGTTCGCAGCTTCTCTGAAGAAGCTGGTTATTAGGGGGGATGGCTAAAGGAGGGTCGAGAGATGGGGAGGCTGTTGACTCTTCATCTTGTGTGAACAAAGTCCCTGGCACATAGCCCTCTTATCTCACTCTGTCCGGGACTCCCTTGTTTACGAGTCCCTGTCGAGGGGGGGTGCCCACCAACTCCAGCCTGCACGGCCACACATTGTAGGGCTTAAGTGCTCTTTAATTAGGCCGCCCCAGTGTCCGGCCGAAGATCGCTGCGGGTTTGGGCATTGTGTCGAGCAGCTCACACAGCGACTCAAACCATGGAGAGATGGAGTGTTTGCTGCTCTAATGAAAAAGATTTATTTGGGGGCTGAACTCTTGTCATCTGTCCTAAAAAGTCCCGACAAAGGCATCTGCGTTGTCTTTAACAGTGTTCGATTTCCAGTAGACGGAGCCGCGGTCTCTCAACCGGCGAATCACTTCCTGATCTCAGTACAGTCACAACAGTAAACACAATTTACGCCCTGCAGCCAGAGCTCATTGCACAAAAAGGCCTTCTCCACCGTCATCAGGTATTAATTACCGCATCAACATGAATCAACCTTGAATCTGGTTCACGGCTGAATCCACTCTCAAACCCATACAGGAATATGCGTCTTCCTCAGACTTAGCCAAACTCTTGCAAAATTGTCATTGAGATGCGGCACAATTCATTATCGCAAACGCACAAAGCACAGGATCCGGAGCATAGAGGGGGGGTGGGGGGTGGGCGAGAGGTACTGGGAATTTGCTTAACTACTCCAACAAAATGAGTAATTCCTGGATGCTCCTTTGTGTGGAGAGCTTATGCCATGAGAGCACTGAAAAGAGGAAGGAAAAGAGTAAAATAAAGTGAAAGATGGAAAGAAAGAGAGGCAGAGAGGACTGATGAAAAGGGTGGGATCGTGTATGTTCAGAAACTTTCTCGCAACAGCCTCAGTGTGTTTAAATACCCTACTAATCCTGGTTTTATTGGCTGCCTGTGTCCAGCCATGCTATTCGGATTGAGTAGGATTGGTAGAGAGGTGGGGAGCTTAACACATGTCCTTCTTTGTGGTAATACGCTGATTAGGCCTGAGAAAGAGCCGGACCTGGTTATGGCCTTTCTCAGGTCACCCTAGAAACCAGCACGGTAGGGGACCCCGGTGTTTGCCCCCCCCCCCTTCACGCAGGCTGTGGTCTTCCTTTGCAGATATTTCTAAACCCTCGCCACAAGAGCTGTTCATTTCCATTGATATGGAGCTCAGTTGCTGCTGCCTTTCCAGGCATTTGGCGCTGCACTTGCAGCCTCCACCTGCGAAATGTGGTCTCAATGTTGTTCGGATTCAGACCGCAGACGCATTTATTTTTATTTATTTTTTTTGTCTGCGCTCATAAATAAGACCCCTGACACATTCTCCTAACCTATCCCTGGCCCTGAAATCACTGTCTGTCGCTCCCACGCAGCAGCTGTCATCCAAAGCTGAGCTCGGCACATTTCTGACGATGCCGTAACACACGACAGCGATCATAATCACAAACAGGCGCGCCGCTATTGTCAGCGCCGCATTGACAATACCACATGTTGACTCGAGTGGGTGAAAAATGGTGTTTATTGGTTAGAATGCAGAATACGCCAACACGGCTGGCTAGAAGGCACTTTATAGGCGTTACACCACAACATCTATCTGTTATTGTCAAATTTACCCCCCCACATTTCCAGAAACGGGGCGGTAGGTCGAGCGCTGCTCAGTCAGTGCCTGTTTCCCAAACCTCTTTGTCATGGAGAAATGAAACAGTGGGCGGCTGATGGGGGGACCCCACTACTGACTTCTAAACTATGGTCACTGGCCTCTTTCCCTGCAGAGGACACTCAATCTGCTCTGCTGAGAGCATGCTCCCGGCCCCCGCTGAGCAACCCTCTTATTTAGTCCATGTAGCTAAGGGCCCAAAGGGTGCCGTCAGAGAGAGAGAGGGCCCTCAGGCACCACAACAGAGATACCTGAGTTGTTTTGCTGAAGTAAAAATGCAGTAGTTGCAAGAAAAACGAATGATACAGCAATGAGAAAACACTAGGGCACCTTGTGAAATTCTAGTTAGTAAAAATACTAGCATATATGGATATTAAATATCAAATTTATGGACATTTTCTATTAAGAGGTTTTAGTAAAGAAAATATATTTTTTAGAAATTTCTGTAAAATAGAATAAAAAATTGTAATTCTGGGGAGGAATAAATTAGAACACCAACAATTTATTCCCTTTTAAAATGGTTAAAACTTTAACTTTAGATAAATATGATGAAAATATTATTGCTCTACATGTCTGCAGCTCAAACAGCAAAATGCAGCTTGCTTTCTTCTTAAGTGCTGAAGTGAGAGTGAACACCACGGTGAGACCCAAAGATCTGAGGCCTTCAAAAAGAAGATTGGAGCAGCTTAAGCAGATGACCAGCCCAGTACTGGGCCAAGAGGGCAAAGCCTATTTTCACCTTCTCTAAAAGTTGTTCAAACACAGTTATATTTTTCCCCTTAAATCCCTCGAAGGAGGAGGCTTCTAAAACCACTCACAGAAATAGTTTTTTTTTTTTCACAAATACTATCAGTTTTACGGCACAAGATGCCATTTAAAGGTCTATCGAACATGGCAAACTCTTTAGGAAAAATGCCTCAGGACTGGTATCCTCAGAAGCTAGAGTCCTTCCTTTCTAACAACCTATCATTTTTCCAATGTTTACAGGTGACACAATTTCCCTGCGTAACGGAGGTTCAAAAAAATGGTGGCACGTTTATAAGCTCCGTGCTTTACCCACAGTTTGCTTTACGAACTGCTACAGATACAGTTGATGACGTACAGCTTAAATGTCGTGACCAAAGACTTTGTCATATGCAGAAGGAGTCATACAGTAAAAATCAGCACTTTTATTTGAGCAGATTCCCTTTTATGAGGTGAAATACTTATTTGGCACATTTGGCTAAATTGTGCCAAAATGACAGCTCTGCCTGGTACAATGGCCCATTGTGGATCAACTATGCTTTAACTGATTCTGTCCAAATTATCTACTGTTATCGTACATATGTTGATAAATACAGTCTGAGGTGTCTACTAGGTTTTCAAAAGGACTTTCATAGTGTTTTACACTATTTATCTAGAAAAAAACTCAGGCGAGGCTCGAAAAGTTAGATTTTTTTCTTTGATCACAAGTAATTCAGACATAGTAATAGTTGTAATGGTGGTTCCACTGGAAAAAATTACTATTTTATGTCTTATCTTTACACATGTACCAAAAAGGTTGCATTTAGACCTGATAAAGGGGAGCTATTTTTTTATTTATTTCTGTTGAGTGTTTTCAAGCAGAAATTCCTTCTGAAACCCTCTGGGCTTAACAGCTAACCCTAATCTTAAATGATCAATTCCACCAAAAAAAAATCTAATAAAAAGGGAACATTCATAACCGCTGCCTAAAAGCTTAGGTCTGCCAAGGAACTACACCCTAATAGGGAACATCAGATGCAAAAAGAAGTCTCCAAAGAGCCTAAAATGGCATCACGGGAAATACAACAGGCTCTTTCTATTGTTATATTAGAGTGTTTACCCATTCAATCAGAAAGAGACTGCACAAGTGTAACTTTAATAGGTAGTCTGGAAGGAGGGAAGCATTGCCCTCTCAGAAAAACATAAAGAACAGAGAATGTAGACAAAGACCAGGACTTCTAGAGTAATGTTCATCGAACCAGTGTGGCTAAAATTGAATCACTGTGTCTCTTTTTCAGAGCAGAGGACATGTTTGACATAAACTAAACCTCACAGCATCCGTTAAGCATGGAGCTGGAAGTCTCATAGTTTGGGAATGCTTTGCTGCAGCTCACCATCAGAGAATCTGCCAGGAATACTTTTCGGTATTACTGCATCCATGAGGAACACGCAAGTGTATCTGAAGAACACTTAATCCTAAAGTAGAACATGACAATGACACCCCCCTAACGATGGTGAGAATTTGAAACTACCCGTGCCAAAGCTGTCAGGAAACCTTCTTGAACCATTTTTTATAGAACAATGCTGCCGTCCACTCGTCTATATTTAGTTGCGTACAGCGTTTCCTACAGCAGCTGAAGTGAAAGTAGACAAAAAAAATATGGCTATGAGTTGATAGGAGTTGTACGTGTGGACAATAAACTGTGGAAGTAAAAGCAGTTTAAAACAAAACGTGTTAGAATATTTACTTCATAGGGTCAAAATGTAGACAGTATGACATCATCGCGCTCAAGTTGAACTTAAATGATTGATCTGCAAAAAAAAAAGAGAAGATTTAAACTTTGATTGAGTAAAATGGTATCAAACTGGCAATTCGCTCCAGGAAAACTCCACTTTCTGTGTCCTGTTCACCCTTTAAATGTCATTTCTGCTGTGAAGTACAACTGAGCTGTGGCACTCTGAGTTTTCTAAATCCTTTCCTCTTTCAGGGGGAAATTTGTAATAAATCTGTAATGTGTAATTACCAAAGGTCAGTGCATAATATACCCAATTGAACACTTGGCTTTAAATATGGTATTTTTGGAACAGACCAACACAAAGTAATGAGAAGTGGAAGGAAAATGAGCCATTATCTACATTTCTTGGAAATAAAAATCTAAAAAGTATGGCGTGCATTTGTATTCAGCTCATTTATTCTGACATCCAAATTTAAATGTACGACAACAAATTACCCCCAGAATTACCCCTAATTAGTAAACGGAGTCCATCTTTGCGTAATTTACCCACAGTATAAATCTAGCTGTTCGGTGAAGGCCTCGGAGGTTTGTTGGAGAACATTAGTGCAGCACAGCAGACTAAGATGTGAAGAAGTTTGAAGCAGGGTTTGGTTACAAAGCAACGTCCAAAGCTTTGAACATCCCCCACAGAGCTCTGTTAACCCCGTCAGCTGACAGTGACAAGACATGGCTGTCAATCCAAACATTATTCAGGCAAAGAGGCCTAGGGTAACACTGGACCAGCTGCAGAGATCCACAGCTCAGGTGGGAGAATCTGTTACACAAACTCCAGGCCTGAGTTTAGACTGAGAATCCGGGGAAAGACTTGGAAATGTATGTTCACAGACGTTCTCCGTTCACTCTGATGGAGCTTTTAGCTGTTCTGCAAAGGACGCTGACATTTGTTCTGCCCTTAGACGCGCGAATACGGTAGAGACAAAGTTACCCCGCATTTCGGATTTGTCGTTTGTAAAAAAAAAAAAAACTTTGGAAACTATGCATCATCCTGCCACAACATTAGGTTATACTGTGTGTTGGACTTTCACATAAAATCCCACTGAAATACTTTGAAGCTTGTGGTTGAAATGAGACAAATTGTGAAAAAGTTGAAGGGGGGGGGGGGATGATGCACCGATTTGATAATCCAGATTACCATCACTACAACCGCTTCCCTTTGATCTTTGCCTGGGTATCTTGTTTGCATTCGTTCTGATCAGTTTCCTTGTGGGTTTATCTCCTGTGTGCTCTCTTCAGGCTAAGTCCATCTCGAGTGTCCTACCCTCCTCCTTCGCCCCCCTATCTGCCTCCTCAGCACCCCCACTCTGTCCCACGGCTGCTCGCCTCACAGCCCATCAGAATGACAATGGTGTCGATGTAAAATGTGTCGCCTTTGGGCCGCCGGAGCACATAACCCCTGCGTGCCCGAGCCCAGACACTTCTGCCGTTTTATGGCTTTATTGTGGACCCCTTTCAGGCCCTCTCCTCCGTCGGGCTGGGGCGGACCACAACTTTGAAAATTCCCAGTATGTTCGCCTGAGAGAGGTTTGCGTGCGCGTCTGCGTGCACTTGTATCCGGATCAATTAGTCAGGGCAGAAGCTCCTGAAACGCGCACAACCCCCCCCCCCCCCCCCCCCACAGGAAAATCAATGTCAGCTTGTACGTCAACGGGTACCGCCGAGCTTCCTCCCAAAGACCTCATCACCTGCCTGCGGCCACTTTTTGGGGGAATTTTTTTTTTTTTTTTGGTTGTTTCTGATCACGGATTAAACAAGTTGAGCAACAACTCCACTCCACTTTACCTTTTTTTTCATGTTGTCCCTCCCTGCACCTCCCTCCCTCGCTCTCTCCCTCTTTTTGCACTCTATCCTTTCTCTTCCACATTACCAGGGGGTGGCGTGTGATTGACAGATGGGAACGAATAATAATTTTTTTTTTTTTTTTCGTAACCTAAGGCCATCTCCTGTGATTGGCTTGCCAGCTGACATCTCCAAACCTCATCCTACAACCCCCCCCCCCCCACACCCTCTCCCCCTTCCTCCCCACCAACACCACCTAACATCTCCACCCCGCCACCCTCCACTTTTAATATTGGGCCTGTGGATGAGGCATCCTGGGGGAGAAAAAAGTCGGGAGAGAGAGGAAAAGATATCTACCTTAGGGAAGAACCTCAGAGAGAGGGAGGGAAGGAGAGGACGGGTAGGAGCGTGTGCATGAGTGTAAGAGACACTTATTCTCTTAACTACTTGGAGACAGACACACTTTCCTGGCCCGACTCAAAGAAAGAGAGGGGGAAAAACAGGAGGAAGAGTTTTTTTTTCTTTTTTTTTTTGGTCAAATATTTAAATTTTCCCTTCATTCAATAATTAAGCTACTCTAGAAGCTCCACATCCTGGGAAAGTCTCCTTCACTGCCTACTGGAAGTTCTGCGTATTGATCCGCTCACACACACTTGACAAGGCTTACCTCATGGATTTGTATCTGATTGGATATTTGCTGTGTGTATGGTTGTCCAGCTCACGGGTGCTCGGAGGCTATCCCATCTGGTGGTGAGTACAATCTAAAAGAAAAGGAAATCAGTTGAACGAAAAATCAATCGATCCACAGTTTTAAGGGATCACAGTGTCGGCCCTGTTTGGTCAAATGATCATTTTGTGAGAGCGCAAGTTTCAGTCGACTGCGTGGAAAAATGTTCTCCGGTCCTGTCCAAAGAATCTTAACCTCAAATACTAGTGTAACGGAAAAGGTTTGCCGTGCTTTTTTCCCCTCCGCACTCAGGTCCATTTATCATAAAGGGGCATGTTGTTATAAAAAGGATGAATTTCACTTTTGGGATCCTTTAAATTATTCTAAAGTGTTTTTTTTTTTGTTTTGTTTTTTAAATTACCTGAATAAGTCCTGTAAGGGCTCCCTAGCTCATTGTAAAAACAAAACACATGTTTATGTTTTTTACATAAGAGCAATGCTTTTGAGGGAAACTACAACTTACTTGAACAATTAACACTTTTCTCAAGCAACCACACTTTTTTTTTTTTAGATCGTATGTCATGTTTCAGCTTTATGTTGCTGTTATGTGTCACTACTCCATATTTAGGAACCCTGGAGTTATCATATTATTTAAATTAATACAGATTTTAAGGGAGGAAGCTGCACCTAAAACCATTAACTTTTATGCATTTATGTATTTATTTTTGCTTTTTGAAACTTTTTTCAATCAATTGTTAGAATTTGCCTCCTGTTTTATATTTTTTTTGTTAAATAATTGTTAAAGTAACCACTTGACCTCTTTTAATTTGTAGTTTGTTAATTGATTTAAATATAAAAAAAAACCCGCCTTTGACCGTTTAACTCCCAACGTTAACCTGCCCGCGTACAACACAGCTCTATGTCTCTTGGCCCACCGCGCAGTGCTTGTCAGAGCTACTGCGCTCCAGTAGCCCGGACCAGCATGTGGTCCCACCGCGGTGGCGTCCAAACCGCGAGCATATTCTTCTGGTTTCATTTACAGAGCAGACAGCTGCCAAGCACACAGGCCACGGGGCTGAAGCGTTAACGGCGGCGAGGTCTCCGCGCACGCCCACGCCTGGCTTCGGCGACAGCCACAAGACAACGGTGACAAAGAGCTTGGGATCCTCTCCATGTGAATTACCTGCAGCTGTTCTCTTCAAGGAGCTTACATGACACTGGTGCTCTGTTTGAACCCTAACAATGCAGACTACCTTTGATTCGGGTACCACGTTTTGACGCGTAGGGGGCTAGAAGAAGGAGGGAGGGGGGGGGGGGTGAAGATGAAAAGGGGATGATGGGACTGTAGCTTCAGGTGACTGGAGGCTGGGTGTCAAACGGGGCTGTCAGTGGCATCGCCCTGCAGGACTCTGAAAGGAGACAAAATGAGGTGGCGGCGCGTCGAGCAGGGAGGGGTGCAGAGTTTCAGCAAAGGGCCCGAGCCGCGGCTTCTCAGCTTCTTCCTCAGGGGGGTATGAGAGCAGGGGGCCGATGACTTGGCCATAAATCCTCAAGCCGAGGCAGGACGGGTTGGAGAGAGAAGAGCTCTGACTGCCTCTTGCCTGGCTTGCCGTCCTTTTTTACAAGATGGGCTGTTGAAAACAAAACAGAGCGTAATTAACTCCAGAGACGTGCACTTCTGCACAGAGCTGAGGTGTCAGAGAAAGGAGAAAACGAGCACAACGCGTAAATCTGCTGCTTTTAAAGAGGTGAGGAGGAGGCGCTGCAGATTGTTTTGTTTTCTCAGTTGCTATCATGATAGATAGATAAAACTGAGGATTACAGTGACTGACAAAAATGTGAATACCTTTTACACTTTTTACTCTTTTCACGAATGTCAGTGGATTTTACCGGGCTTTTATGAGATCGACCGACACAAGGCGATGCATAATTGTGAGGCGGCTGAGAAAGGATTCCGAAATGTTTTAAATTTTACAAATAAAAATAGAAATACTGAGCCATGCATGTGTATTCAGCACTCCTGGGTAAATACTTCGGATATCCACCTTGCTCTACAGCTACAGCTCCACGTCTTTTGCACATGTGGAGGTTCAGCTTTCGGCCTCACGCCCCCTGAACTTTTCATAAACTTCATGTGGGATTGCGTTGTAATTCAGCACTAAGCACTAAGTGGTGCAAATTTCTGACATGAAAAATTATGGCACAACGTTTTCACTGATAAAAATCTGAAATGCGACGTGTCTATATCTTCGCACATCCCAATGGCGATTCAAAAACTTTGCTCATTCTTCTTTTCAAAATGCCTCAAGTTCTGTCAGGTGGCACAGTGAGCATCAGTTCCTCCCACAGACTTGATGGTATTTGGGTCTGGACTTTGACTTGGCCATCCTAACACACGAATATGTTTTCATTTTAAGCGCCCTGGCTGTATGTTTGGGGTCATCGTCCCGTTAGAAGAAGGTGAACCCAGTGTGAAGTCTTTTGTATTCTCCAGCAGATTATCTTCCAGGACTGTCACAGTGGGAGCTGTGTTTTCAGGGTGCATTTGTTTTTCTCCAGACATCGTATTTTGCACGCACATCAAAAAGTAAAAAGTCTGGACTCATTTGAGCAGAGGACCTTCTGCTACATGATTGCTGTGTCCTCTATATGGCTAATAATTTCCCTGCCAGCAGTTTCTTCCACCTGAGCATTTGATTCTCCAAAGCTTTGGATATTGCTTCAGAACATCCTGCGTTCTTTGGCCTTTATCGTGTTGTTAACTAATGTTCTCTGAAGACTTCACAGAACATCTGGACTATGGAGGACTGAGATCAAATTAGACACAGGTGAACTGTATTTATAAAGCAGGCTTTTTCAGCAGGAAATTAACTAGAGTTTTTATTTATTTATTTTTGGGCTGGCGGGGGGGGGGGGGTCATTGTAAAGTAGGGTTAGATACAAAGGCACACAACACTTTAAAGGATTTTCTTGTTGTAAAGTGTACCTTTTTTCTTCTGCTTTCTGCCACATAAAGTCTAATTAACACACGCTGAGGTTTGGGGCGGTTCAATTGGTACAGATCCCTTTCTTTCAAGGTGGTGTGGATCTACAACTAACACCTCTGATCTGACTCAGGCATTTTCAGTAGAAGTTGAGCAACAAACCACAAATAGCACTTTTATTAAACGCAGGGGCAAAAAAATCACGAGAACTTGTTAAGCTCGTGAGCTTGACTTTAAGCCGTCCTGTCAGTCTGTTTGTCTTTCCTGCAAAAACAGCAATGGATGAAAAAGAATGATGACAGTCACTCTCAGCGAAGAATTACCTCAGCTGAATTTCCTCCAACAATATCCGTCAAACATCCCCTACCGGTTTAAGTCATATCGCAAAACAGGATGTTTAAATCCAATAACTGTTTTCTGTGCTAATACCATCATCGCTGGTGGTGAATCTCCACCAGAAATCAGAGAGTCGCACGCAAATTCATTCTGCTGCTGTTGGTAGGCCCTGCAACACTTTCCAGTTAAATTTGAAGGTAAAAATAAAGTTCTGAAATACAAAGTAGGAAAAAGGTAGAAATTAAAATAGACAAAGAGAAACACGGACTGCATGGAGGAAAAGGTTTTCTGATGTGGAAACCATGCTCATATTCAACAAACAAACAATAAATGGACCACATGTGAATGAAACCATTTTTATTTTAAGATAATAGTCAATTTAATTGAATTAATTCCTCTGTGATCACAGTTGTAACGACTCAATTTTGATAAAAACCTTATCAAAACCTTTGGAAAAATGGGTTCCTGAATGCTGGTATTGCTGAAAGAAGGCCTAATTCTAAAGGTTTTTCTTTATTACTATAATCTACCAAACAAATGTTTCCAGATCAGCATGAGTGGCTTAAACAGGACTGTGGAGTGCATCTCTGGGTCTCAGGAATGCCATTATCTGACTGTGATCATCATCCCCTTCCCCTCCAAGCCTTCAGTCCTCAATCCCAAAAGCTGACAGAGAGGTCACTTACATGCAGTGAGAAAATCCTCTGTCAGCTATCTTTTCTGGAAAGATCAAGGATCTCCATGCATTATTCTGAAAAGTCTTCCAGAGGGTGGGAGAAGAAGTTAGGAAACACCATATGAATGTCATTCACGTGGAACCAGCTAAACTCAAAGATCATTTTAATCCTGAGCCCCACCAAATAAATGTTCCACGGGAACACTGGAGCCATAAACAGGATACAAATTATATTTCTTAAACAAATATATAGATTTGTAACATTAAAATACAAAAACTACGACAACTCCTGAAGGTTATCTAATGGGAAATATTAACCTTTTGCATTTTTTGTACTTCCATTTGGGTCTCTACTACTCCTAGAAAATATCCAAGTACAAATTTAGCGACTTTTCTATCTGTTTTTGGCAACTTCAGTGACTTCACGGGAAAGCACCAATCGTTCTGCCGTTACTGTCCTGAGGCAGCAGCGAGTGCTGCCGTGAGTCCATCCCCACTTCTCCAAGCGCTCTCTCGCTCACACTGACAGCTACAGCTGCCTCGTGCAGAAAGCCCCGCTGGACTCAGAGCAAAAGAGTGCAGAGAGAAGACCCACTCCACTCCATTTTCATATTGCAAATGTGTAATAAACGTGCAAGGTTGCCGGTGATTCCCCCAATTGCACATTTGTAGTTCCAAACATATTTAGAGTGTTTTTAATCACTTTTTTTGTCTTGCCAAGAAAAAGCTTCTTTTTCCTACAGCCAGGATCACAGTTACATGAACAAATATGCACATTAGGTGATGAAGTGATCTAGCAACTTCTAACGACTTTTAGGACAGCTCATAGTGATTTTCCTTGCTGAGGGCAGTAAGTCTGTAACATACAAAAAATTAACACGTGACTTTTATATCACATTTTACATTGAAGTTAAGATTATTATTGGAATCAATCACTTACCATTGGGATTAATACATGCCATAAATGTGCATATAATTCCCTTACACCTAAAGGAGCAATAAGCAAAATGTCATTATTTTAGATAGAAAGAACTAAAAAATTGTTTTGTAAAGAACTAAAGGTATCTTTTTAGATGGACTATGGTTAAAGGTCACACACTATCTCTCTGTGTTATTCTCCAGTCTCCTGTTTATATAGCCAGGCCAGCCACAGCTGCCACTCAGGGCTTACCCTCTCCCTGCTCATAAAATGCCACCGCCAGGCACAAAATGCCAGAGAGCTCGCCCATCGGATCAAATCGTTCCCTTGCTATCAGCATTATAAAGTTATGAGTTACTTACTTCTTCACTAGACATGTTCCTCTGAAAGGTGATGCTGTTCTGCTGTGTATCTATCCTTTGCAAATAGGCTCATACGAGCCGATGGGTGAGAAGGGGAAATGGGTGCCGAGTGCTGGAGCGAGTTAGAGAAAGGCGTGGCTTGATACACATCTTGTTTTGGTCTACTGACTGTGCTCAAGCTCCAACTAGGGGTGAAAAATCGCTTGTTGCTCCTTTAAGTACAGCAGAAAACACAACAGACAACGGTTAGCATGATGCTAACTTGCATGGATAATCCCATAGGGAGGTTTTTCTTATTTTTTCCTCAGATTCTTCCGAGCGACCAAAATGTATCTTACACAAACCGACACTTCATAAAGCATAAAACAGACCGATGTTTCTAGGCAGTTGAGAAGATATACTGTAGCTTAACACTGCAAAACTTGGAAGTCTCTCTAAGATAGCACCGTGGGAATAGGCTACTTATTTACCATTCAGAAACTGTTGCTACATCTTTGCTCGTTGTGCAGTAGGAATCATTTCTTCAGCTTGTGGTTCTGACTCAGGATCAAAGATGTACTGCTGTAGCATTGTGCATCTGTTTTGCATCCATATTTACGTGTGTAAAGCGCGAGTATAACCATTGTGTTGGGGGGCGTGGCCAGATACAGCTTATTAGCATAAAAGTGGCGGAGCCCTAAACAGCTCATTCTGAAAGGAGCTCAAACTAAGTGAAACTGGGGAGATGAAATCTCAATATCTGAGAATGATTTTGTGCAAAGAAATGCAATAAACATGCTTTGTATCCTACATATTTAAAAGCAAGCATAATGAGTCACCTTTAACTCAAGAGTAAAATCAGCCATTGTTGTGGATTTGATGCTGTGTCCTATCTGTCAAAAGGTGGATCTGGTAATAAAGTCACACCAAACTTACTCTTGTTCCGGTTGCAAATTATAAAACCAGCTGAAGGTGCTACTTGTTTAGTTTAGCAACAACTGAAAACGAAAGCCAGAACAAGCCCTGCATTTTTGGAAATGAAAGGCTAAAGGAATATGTTCACTGGGAATGTCATAATTTCAGCTTTAACCACACATTCATTATAATTTAACAGAAAAAAAAATCAATTAAACACATATCAAAAATTTTAATGAGCTTAGACAAAGAAAAGTATGTCAAAAACACATTTTTGAACCCAATGGTGAAAACATTCCTCCTTTCCATATATGCCAAATGATGTCATAACATGACAAAAACTAAATTGCTAGCACAGTGAGCTGGATGGAAGGGTTGTGATTTTTGTTATTACCATCTGTAAAAACATTTAAGAATAGCTTTAAATATAAACAAACTCATCATTATCTGTCAAGTCTTCTAATGCCAGGGCAGCACCCATCTATTCAGCCCAGAGTTAGCTAAGAGATGCCCCACAAGCCCATTTTAGTCCTGTTATGCTTGAAACAACCATTAAGTAGAAGGGGATGAGCTATCTTAGTAGGAGAAAAAAAACAGTGCTTTGCTTTTCATTGGCTGTTTGTTGTAATAAACAATGAAGGACAATAATCAGTCTCAACCCATTCCTGTTAGATTTTTAGTCATAAAGGACGGCACTTAAAAGCATAATGTTAATACTACTGCTACTCCTGGTGAGGCACCCATGTTGTTGTTTTTAATAATAATAAAGGTTCTAAACCTAAAGATATTAGAAAATTATTTACCATGCCAAATTTACTAAACATAACAACACATACCAACCTAGGACGTCAGGAATCGGCTGCTCAGTCAGCTCAGTCTTCCTGGTTGCTTAGCTCATGTACCACCCCATGTGTCCAGACATAAAAATTTTCTTAATGACTCCCTTCTGTCTCTGAAAAAAGTCCTTGCTGGCTGTAGTTCGCTTCATCGCATTCAGTTTAGCAGAGAAGTTTAATATACCCTTAGGTAATGCGAAGTTTTCTTTCTCTCTCCTATGCTGTCCTCCACTGTTTCAGTAGCAAGTAGTAGTCAGTCTCAGCAAAATCAGTAGGTAATTTTAATGATGTACACAGTGGTGGAAGGTTAAGGCAATATATATAGTAACAACAGCTGAATATGTTCTTGTTATGCAAATTTTTACCATTTCTTTCTACTCTGGTCCTCATGAAGTAACACTGATAGGTAATATTAGTTGGATGATATACCAGGCTCAGTTAACTAGCCTGTAAGCCGCTCTGCTTAACAGACATACTGCTCAGTCTCATTTATAAAACATTGTGTGTAAAGTCAAAAAAAAAAAAATGAAAATGGCTTATGGCAAAAAAAGATTTTAATGCAGATTTGGTCAATGCAAAGCTTCTCATGAATGTTAATGTGGATTGAAATAAGTCAGCTGATCTTTTTTATGTTTAAGTGGCAACTACAGAGAAAATATGTTGTCCACATTAAAATAACTTGTTAAAAAGTAAACTTGATTGCAGTTTTCAACATCGACTGAAAGCCTCACAGAGGCTCAGTGTTGATAATCCTCTGAGGCTCTACGTTCAGATTGTCATTTTGGGGACAAATGCTCCAAGCTCTGCTATTTACAGAACTTTTCTGCCATTTAATTAATAGTTAATTTAAGCTAAGCAACTCTTTAATTAACTCTTTAATAGTTTTGAAAATCACTCAAATGTATTTAATGTTCCTTCTTTTTTTAAAGGCACAACAAAAACCAACACATTTTTGCTAATGGTGATGATAATATTGTCAGTGCTTCAATCACCACCTGATAACTCTACAGGTTTATGAAGAGCGATGGCACATAAATGCAATTTTACCTTAAGGACAAAAGCTGGCATATACTGATCAACTTTGAGCCATGTTCCTTTGTAGTCCTCTAGAAATTTGTTATGTGGCACAGTAAATCTACATGCACAAAAGTTGGGCACTACATTAACTGAGATCAATTATAATGCTCTCTGGATTAAGCTGAGAGAGTATGCCAATGCAAATGTTGTATACATTATCAGATTCTGATTCTGATTAGCATAGTAAAACATGGCCTGTTAATTATAGTGAATTTCAATCTTCAGCTTGAGTCCATTTGTGACTTGGACTGAAACGATATGCCAAATTTTAGGACAAAACGTATCGCCATCAGAAAAAAATATTTCAAAAGTAATATAAGTCATAAAAAAAAGTTCAACTACTGCATACCATTCAATACTTGTTAACTTCGAGCAATGTCCAATATTAAACATGCACTCTAAACAGTAAAATAGGGGATTACCAATAAGAGAGAGAGAGCGAGAGAGAGTCCTTTCGGTTGCTCCTTTACTCAGGGGCAAGCCATTACAACTTGCACACAGACTTGGCGAGTTTATATGGCGGATGTCCTTCCTGACACAACTAGGATTCTGACCCAGGTCCCCTCAAAGACCTTGACCTCTAAACGGTTTTACTTATGATAACCGTGAGCTAATTCATGGTTTCTTAACCCGGGTTCTCAGAGCCCGCTGTCCTGCCTGTTTTAGGTTTTCCCTATAACATGCAGGACACCTGAGTTAAATGAATGGGAGACTAACAGGCTTCTGCAGCACTTGAGGGCAGGCTGAGGAAGTAATGCAATTATTTAAATTATTCGTGTTGGAGTAGAGATGCACCTAAAACATGAAGGACTGCGGGCCCTGAGGACCAGGGTTAAGAAGCAATGAACAAATGCTAATGTTAGCATAATAAAAATACTTGTATGCACAGCTGGGTGATGTTGATTTAGATTAGTTAGAAGGCTATTCAACAAGTGCAGTCCTTTTGGAGATTTGGCATGTGGGTCATTAAGAGTACATGTACAGACATTGTAAGTTAAATCAATCAAAACAGACAATAGTGCACTATGGCCTAAACTAATGGATTTTTTTAAAAATGCTAATCTTTGGCTATAATGTTTGAATGCAATAACCATAATTCACCACCAGGTATTTTGAATTTCCAAATAAAACAATACGCCACCTTTCAAACATTTTGTATCAAAAAGCCAACATCAGAATATATTGTTAATATGGTCAGTTCATTAGCAATATTATTAATTGCCAAGAACGTATAACTGTGTTTTGTCAAACATGCTAACACGCTAACTATGCTAAAAATTTATATTTTCATAAAGGGGAGAGTAAAAAGTCTTATATAAAATATTTTACAGCATAGCAAAAGCAGAAATGTTTAATTTTGAAAACAAGCAGCCTATCCAAACAAAGGGTAACTAGTTGCTCTCGCAAAGCAAACTTTTAAAATAGCAGCGAGGAGAATGTGTTCAAAATGGTTCCCTTCCCTTCCCTAAAAATAAAATATCGCCCTGCCCCATCCAAAGACAAAATTAAAAGAGAGATAAACTTTGTATCACTGACTGAAAACATTTTTTTTAAATAGTTTTTTCACGTGTGTGTGTGTGTCAGTTAATTGGGAGTTTATTGTATGTATTCATCCAAAACATGAAGTACACGAAACCTTATCCAGTCCAACTGGAGCTAGGTGAGAGCTTCAGGGGCTTCTGGTATTTCAAAGCAGTGAAGGTGAGTCATAATCTTCACCAACCATCAAAAGAGAAGCATGGAGCTTCTGAAGGAAATGACAAAGTCCTCTGCTACACAGCCATTAGCTGCAGTAAAACACAGGGCAGACAGTTCCTCAAAGGGAAAACAATGGCCAGGGGCTAAGACTTCATTAAAGGACAAGTATAGAGACTCACACGGTCATGTGTTATTTAAAAATTTCATTACCTGGATGATCTCACCTGTAGGGGATGTTACAATGGTTAGTTATAAGCTGAACAATTTTTTGTAGACATGCTGGCCAGTGACAAAGACATCCAGATCACACCAGTGGTTTGGCTTAAAAAACCTGAAAAACCTAATAGCATCTGTGTCTGTAATGAGATGGGATCAATTTAGATGAATTTATTTTCGGTTATGATGAATAAATGTTGCAAACCTTTAAAACCATGATGACATTTTTCATCACATGTGGAAATAATAACATGTTGATTAGGACATACCATCATCAGTCACTTTATTAGAAACATCTGTTTAATTGCTTGTTAAGTCACACCATGAATCAGCTAACCAATTGGCAGCAACCAATCTATTTAGACATCTAGACATGATTAAAAAAAAAACTCATTGACGTCCAAACTGGGTATCAGTATGAAGAAGAAAGAAGATTTAAGTGACTTTGGACATGTCACACTGGTTGGCACCAGAGGGGCTCGTCTTGTTGGTCAACAGCGATTTTATACGTAGTAAGTTATTGGGTTGACTGAGAATGGTATAGAAATGAGAAAATATTCAGTGAGTAGCAGTTGTGGTGATAAAAAAGCATATTTTGATGTCAGATGTGCAGATTTGTTTAGGATGACATAAAATCTACTGGTCTTTTCATGGCTGCTTACAGCTGGATAATTCCCCATTACCTCAAATAATCTCAAACTGGTTTCTTGAATATGAAAATAGGGTTCATTGTACTCCAATGGTCTCGAGATCTGATCACACCCTTATACCTGTAGAGAACCTTTAGGACTTGCTGGCATTGGGGTCTGCATTACAGATGTGTAGCTTACAGATCAACTATGTGATGTTATCATGTTATTATGAGCTCACAAGATTTATACATAGGCTTCAGATGATATTTACTGTTTACTGAAACAACACTTTTTCAAATCTATTTCTACATAAAATAATGATCCTAAAGAAAGAGCACAAGCCTTACCACAATTTTTTTTTCTTCAATATGTTCAACCTTAGTAAAGAAGAACACACCTTCACCCATAGTGACAAACAAGCTCAGCTCCAGATCCGAGTCTGGATTCAAATCAGTGTTGAATTTATCACCTCTTAGTTGGGACATGCCTAACCTGGGGTAAAACATTTCTATGCAGATAAGTCTGTAGCGCTTCTAGTTATTCCACTAAATCCAGCTAAATTGAGCAACTTGGAAGCAATAGCGGCAGAACCTAGAACATGCAAATCATTAGCTGTAGAGCTGGGTTTCATTGTCAGCACGGGCTACCACCTCTACAAAATATGTGAGAACTAGCAGGCTGTCATCTGCTAAAATATTTCCTAAGATTGCAGTTTCACATTCCTTTTTTCCCCCCCCCCCACAGCAAACCTCCCGTGAGAAAGTAAACAGCAATTCATTTTTTTAAATTAATTTTACAGACGTGTTGTCAGCAACTTTCACAAAGAAGTTCCAGGCGTGCCATTTAGGATCCCAAACAATCCGGTGTGAGTTGCGTCGGATGCTGCCGGTGATTCATGCATCAGTGCCAACAAGCTGCTTCATTTCAACAATCTGCTCCATGTCTTGTAAATAATTTACAGAATCCCAAAGGACTGTTGCTCAGACGGGATCTGAGGGTCTGTTTTGTCCACCTCCATTGTGTTTAATTCTGAGATGAATTTATTAATGAAGGCAGAGCAGCTGCTGCTCTCGTTCTCTCACTGAATGAGACGTTCACAAGTTTGTTCACCTGATAATGTCCCCGCTCACGGCTAAAATCTTGTGTCTGTGGAGAATTTTTTGTCCCAACTTCTACGCAAATGTCGGCAGATAGCAGGAAAGAAAAAGGAACAACAGGTTGGAAAAGCTTTTTCTTGGGTTCTGTCATTTCTTATCTGATCGATCAGCAGCAGATGGACAATAAACAGAGTGTGTCAAACACCTGTAACAAAACACGGACAAATTCCAGCCGCCACCGCAGAATGAGCTGTCCTCAGGAGGAGGGAAGCCGGCAACTTTGTTTGTCCCACTTACTCTCCTTCAAATTACTTTTTCCTTACTTTCATGGATTTCTATATGCGACTTTGATGGCAGTGTTTCCAGTGCGTGGTGCCTTCTGCGCCTCATGATGTCCTCCGGGCAAATCTGACAAAGCTGTGCCGTGGCGTCGATATATATAGAGAGGTAAACCGGAGGTGGATCTGAGTTTAATGCAAACAATGTTTTTGCAGTCTGCTGCTGCTGCCGGAGTCTTCTCACAGAGGAGCACACTTGGGACTTGGGGCTTCAGGCACAAACCCAGAATAAGCCAACATTATTAATAACTTCTCAAAAAACTTAAGTTAACTTATTCAGACATAGCTCAGAGCAACTGGCGCCCGTCATCAATAATTGCTGTGGGCAAACATAACGAAATTCCACGGCATTTCATCAAATCCGATGCCAGCGTCAAATCTGTTTGTACAGGCTGAATTCTCCCAGTGTGCTCACAAAGCCCATCTAGGAGTAGCTTTAAAGACAAGTTGTGTCGCAAACAACACATGGTGAAGAACTAAAGTGACCAAGCGCCTAATTCCCTACGATCCCCCGAATGTGTGTGGTGGCACTTTTTTCTGCACTCTGCTGGAATGTTGTTAAGTTAGGAACCATGCAATGTGTGGGAAATGCCAATTAATAAGAAAAAGCAAACCATTGTTGCCAGCGTAACCAGTTTGCATCTATACAGTGACTTCAGATTCCAGACCTTTTTCAAAAAACAACTAACGATAACTTTTTCTTGTTTAACTGGAGACTTTTGGAGACTTTTAAAAAGCACATTTCTTGCTCCTTATACTTGACTCAACGAGCAGCGGGTTCCTCCATTGGTGCCTTCCACTTGTCAGAGCACTCACAGCGGCTGAGTCCTCACACAACAGTCCCTCCCAGCTGGAGCCAGGTCTGCTCCATTCACTCCTGCAGGCAAATTGATTGAGCAGATGTGAATCTGCCGTTATTATCAGGGAAGGATGTAAATATAAAATAGTCATTAGCTATATTTCCATCCAATTATGCAAATTTTGAGCAAACTTTTAAAATATTGCAAGAAATAAAATTCAGATTAGGTGTGATCCCATCCACTCGTTTGGAGCGAATTAACCAGGCTCCGCAAAGTGTGATTTTAGGTAGAAGTTGTCGTTACGTATAGCTGTAGCTGTAATAAGCAGGAAGTAGAGGTTACAAACAAGCATGGACGACACATCTGAGAAAAATGGAGAGAGGTTTTCAGGAATGGGTTGTAAGTTGTAATTATTCTGTCATGTCATCTAGTGTTGGTGATGTCACTTTAAGTCCAGATATGTAGAGAAAGAAATGCAATTCCATGCACATCCTTTATGGGGATATCTGAGAAGACGGCGACACCGGAAAAAGCTAATCAGTCACGTGAGCCAAATGTTTGCTACTTCAGAATTTATTTGGCAAATGTGTTTCCATTTTCTGTTTTGCGCATCGACACTTTTTCAGAAAAGCCAAAAACCACCTCATGTGGATGTAAAAACGTTTTGAATTTGAATTTTGAATTTTGCCATATCTAAAGCAAATCACTATTTCTATTATCTTTATTCCAAGAGTGTTGATGTGCGATATATGCAAATTCTATAGCATTAACTATTATTCTTGTTGATACCATCTTGTACCTCAAAAAATGTAAGTAATAAAAACTAAAAAAAAACTAAAGAAATGTTGTTTGGTTTTAGTCCTCCAAGAGTGTCCATTGAGATTAGATACAATTACATGAAGAAGGCGAGTTATACAAGTCAGCTAATGACATTACGTATTGTGTCTTTTTGGATAACCAGGAGCTATTGTCCTTACTGGCAACAATAAAAACCAAAAAAAAATAAAAAATAAAAATCAAAGACACCAGTAAACAATGGGTCCGGGTCAATTTTCCCCTTCGACAGCAGTTTCCAATTTTGCTCCTTCCTATTCTACTTCCTACCTGTAAATAAACCATTTTGTATAATATTTACATTGGTTCATCACTGTAGGCATGGGTCTTGAATTATGGAGATCAATTGTCATAAAATTCCTCTACATCCACTTCATTTCAATTGTATATTAATTCAATTCAATTCAATTTTATTTATATAGCGCCAAATCATGAAACATGTCATCTCAAGGCACTTTACAAAATCAAGTTCAATCATATTATACAGATTGGGTCAGATTATACAGATTGGTCAAAAATGTCCTATATAAGGAAACCAGTTGATTGCATCAAAGTCCCGACAAGCAGCATTCACTCCTGGAGAAGCGTAGAGCTACAGGAAGAGTCATCTGCATTGTACATGGCTTTGCTGCAATCCCTCATACTGAGCAAGCATGAAGCGACAGTGGGAAGAAAAACTCCCCATTAACGGGAAGGAAAACCTCCAGCAGAACCAGGCTCAGTATGAACGGTCATCTGCCTCGACCGACTGGGGTTACAGAAGACAGATCAGAGACACAACAAGAGAGACAAAAAAGCACAGAAGCACACATTGATCTAGTAATCTGTTCTACATTAGATGGTAGTAGCGGGTGAGCCGTCTTCTCTGGATGATGTCACAGTTAACAGAACGCCAGACCAGGTGCACCTACTATGAAGAAAAAGAGAGAGAGCAAAAAGTTAAAAGCTGAAATGACAACAGTCATTTCAATGTAATACAATGCAAAACTGGAGAACAGTAGACTGAAGAACAGTAGAAATCAGTAGAGTGAGAAAATTAGACCCTGATGTCCTCCAGCAGCCTAGGCCTATCACAGCACAACTATAGAGATAGCTCAGGGTAACATGAGCCACTCTAACTATAAGCTTTGTCAAAAAGGAAAGTTTTAACATTAGTCTTAAAAATAGACAGGGTGTCTGCCTCACGGACCAAAACTGGGAGTTGGCTCCACAGGAGAGGAGCCTGATAGCTAAAGGATCTGCCTCCCAATTAATATCTGTAGATGTTGTATTTCACTCTATTCCCATTCATTTTGGCTCTAATCACAATTTGGGTGAGTTTACCTCTAGAAAATATCAGATATTTGGACGTCTGATCAAACCAGAATAACTAAATGACTGCCACTTGCAGGTACAGTATTATTTACAGGAACCACGTAGCCTTATTTCCAAACTGTAGACTATGAGCAGACAAAATAGTGAAGGGTGAAATGCCCACCTACCGGTAAATGACACAGCATGCTAGGGAGGTAAACGTTCCATGCTGTAACGTGCAACCTTTTAGGGGTGTTACGATACATCCAGCTCCCAAGAAGAGATGGGGTTTTAGTAAACATTTTGGGAAAGCTAGGAATCTTTTTAGTTTCACAAACAGAGTGAAGGAAAGACTGCACAAATCACAAACTGTCTTA
Organism: Fundulus heteroclitus; assembly: GCF_011125445.2. Taxonomy (NCBI): domain Eukaryota; kingdom Metazoa; phylum Chordata; class Actinopteri; order Cyprinodontiformes; family Fundulidae; genus Fundulus; species Fundulus heteroclitus. The sequence continues at coordinate 18,053,633 of NC_046370.1, forward strand.
CAAAACTTGAAATGGCTATGGAATAATTTAGTTTAGGTTTGACTGGTCCATGCTCCTTTTGTTGTTTCCACTTAACTAGAATAAAGATTTAACAACTGTCAAACCATGCTAACATGTCTTTTCAGCATGGAATTAAGCAGGTTAGGTTTGAAAACACCACATATAAAAAAAATGATATTAGTCTAAAACATTTTTATTGCATTTTCTTAAATAACTTTGTAACCCAGATGGTGAAATCACTCACCCCTACCATATATAGGCAATGGCAACACAGCATCAGAAAATCTGAATTTGGACATTTTTCCCCCCTTTCTCTTTGCTTTTGATTTTATGTTTATATTTTAAATTCTAAACAGAAAACCATGTCAGTGAAGATTAATTTAGATTTCAAGGCAGTTGTAGATATTTAATTTAAATCTATAAACATTGGACAACATATGATTTCCTGTTTCCACTCATTAAAACTGAAATTTTGTTTGGATGTGCCACTGAAACGTTTTTATCCTTTGGTTAGTGCATAATGATGTGCTGCCATTTTATCAGAGTTTTATGGCTCTGGTTGCAAATCATGATCCATGCTCAACAGCTGATATCTTTCTTTTATGGATACAAACTGAACTTTGTCTTTGGCGGTAAGCAGAAAGCATTTTTTCCATGCAGTACAGGTCTGTACAGGTGGATGTTTAATTAGACTTTAGATAAAAATGTGCATTGGTTCCATCCATCGGAGTACAAAGATGTTGATATATCGTCATATTTGCCACTGTTCTCTTAGTTTTTACTCTTGAGTAAAAAAAAAAAACAGCTCTGCACATTGATGTTATAACCATAATATCACTGGTGCAAAATACCAAAAATTCATTCATATCATCAAATGATGTTTGATGGTATGAATGAAATTATATGAACTTGTTTATAATGAAAGTCAGTTTATGCTTTCTGGCATTTCTTTTTTTCTTTTTTTTTTTTTTTTTTGCATGATTCATTGACTGATTGACTGATGCCATAATATTTTTTTATCCCAAGCTTGACCACATTTATACAAAGCAGCATTGCTTTGTATAAAATAGACATATATCACTTCCTGGTATTTAGCTACTTTTTAGCTGAATAATGGAAAGATAAAGTCATAAAATGCTAAAATTATGCATCTAAGGCAATCTAAGTGTTTTTCAAATAACTTTGGATTACAGCCTATTTTCATTTATTTTGGATTTGATCTATGTGTGGACAAGTTGACTAATGTGAAGGATGGCAGACTGTAACATTTGATCAAACCAACATAACTCTAAGTAATCTGCTGTCATTAAGTACTATTTATTACAGACTTATAACCTTATTTCCTTAAAGTAGACTGAGTGTAGAAAATGTACTTGAACTGTTGTCTGCCAAAGCAGGTATGAACTGACACATGGCAAGTACCAAACACCCTGTGTTCATCGGGTCCATTTTGTTCCTGAAATATAAAAAAACAACAAAAGAACAAAGGTATTAATCTGTGAGTACTCCTTTAGACGGCTGCCTCTCAACGAAAACAGCAGATACATGTTACACACTGTTTAATGTAATGCACATTTCATAAAAATGCACGGCTACATACATCTTACTGCACAAAATCACTTTGAGTCATGTTGGGCATGCTCATAAACAAAATGAATACCTTAAAGATACCTTTTAGAGGCTGTGTGGCCATGGTTTTTGTTGACAGTCTTGAGATTAAGTGATATTTCGATCTTCACAAAGGTATCTGGTGGAATCCCTTTGCTTTATCTCTGTGGATTCCAGTGTCCCATCATACCTTTGCACCAGCCCATTTTTGGAGACCGAGAAAACCCCCAACCGAGCTGTAACCTCCAACCCTCCTCCCCCCCCTCAAGGGCAACGGAGGCCCCATCCACACAAGTCTTGGCACGCATCTCCCAAATCCTCCCGTTTGCTGCCTCTGCGCCGCTCGTCTCTTCCCCCTGCAGCGGATTTCCTCGGCATTCAGCCTCTCCGGAGGTCTCTGCGCCTGCTGCTCCTTCCCTCAGTCAAGACATGTTGCTCGTGGCTTCCGAGAAGTGAGGCGGAGCGGGCGGGATCAGCGCGGCACACATGTGGTCTAACTGCATGAGTCTGCGTGTGTCTCTGTTTGCACAATGCACCTCATAGACCCTCAGGGTCAAGACTCTCATTAGCACCTAGCCAAAAAGATATCCCTTTCATCTAATCTGTGCTTATGGAGCAAGTGGGGCACATCCTTTGCAAACGAAGACAAACGGGCTGGTAAGACCCCAGCTTGTAGTTTAAAGGGTAACGCACCCCAAAATCGACCTTTTTTTGTGCAGATAAACAGTATAAACTGGGCCTAAGGGGCTACCTTAATGCTACTGTGCATTTCTTTTTTAACTTTTTTTACATTTTGACGTGAACTTGTTTAGTTCTGCAATATTTGCCTGGAAATTATCACCATTCAACTGTCTTAGGGTTTTTTTCAGTAAAGACCCAAATAGTTTGCTCATCATAGCAAGTGACAAGTCATTTATTTGTAATATATAATATAGATTTGGGATGCAAATGTTGGTAAAAGTTTTTTACATTGCCATGCTCCCACTATGGTCTATAAGCTTTGATTTACAGATAACAGTCAGAGCCAAGCAATGTCGGAAACCAAAGAGAAGCAAAAAATCTTGGATTTATTTGATCCAATGTTGATATTACATGCAGCCAAATTCTCTGATTCAGATTTGGGAAAACTACCAACATGTTCGTCACCTACGAAAACAGACTGAGTGTGCAAACAACGTGTCTATAGAGATCCATGCTGGTTCTGTGAGACGTGAACCAGCATCACATGTTGGACCAAAGTAAGGCACTCTGTGTTCAGTTCTGCTGCGACAGTTCTGGTGCTGGGAGAATCGATTGGTTCAGGTGGTTTAGAAACTTTAAATTCATCTTCTATACCTTTCTCTACCATTGCAGATTATTGTGAGATTGAGATTAGGCTGCAGTCAGTGTGCCTTATTAAAAAAAAAAATTCACTTTATATGAGAATGGAACATTCCATCCATCCATTTTGTAACACATCTATCCCTTGTGGGGTCGCGAGGGATGCTGGTACCTATAGAATATTCCATGAAGGTAACTGTAATCATTATCTTAGATTTAATGTCCTTGTGTTTTTCTTTGTGTAAACACACAGAAATGAAATTCTAGTTCCTAAATTTTGCCAGAAACTAAGCAGATTTTATATTGTAGGCATGCGTAAAACTCAATAACCTGTGTTTTATGAAGGGTCATGTTGTTCTTGCAGCTTAACATAAACTTTATTCAGCGGAGTGGATGATAAAAATGAATCTTTGGACTTTAATGGACGCCAACTAGCCAATAATATCCTTTTCTTTAGATTTCTGAGAGACTGACAAACTTGATGCTTTCAACTATCATAACCAGTTAGCTATTTTGAAGGTTCCTTTCCAAGTTTTTATTTCCTAATTAACTTTGAATATTGTATAGCACTGTTTGCATATTTTACTTTTTTTTTTTTTAATTCCTTTTTAGGTTTCTGAAAATTATAAGACTGATTGATTTATGAACATTAATACAGTATAAGTCTGAAGTTTAAAGAAATGGTTCCATGGTATGTTTTTTGGAAGTGTTTCACTAAATTATATTGCAGCTAAATCAATATTTGCGATTTGATTTGATTTCCCCTTTAACATAGATCATTGTCAATGCATTATGCCAACGACGATCAAACACATGCTAAAAGATGACAACAATCCTGGCTCCTGGGAGGTAAACGAATAAAATGCAAGATAAATACAGGAAAAGTTTTCAACCTTTGCACAGGACTGCAACTGGCTAGTTTTGTTGTGACTCTCCTTCCCACAAATTAGTGATTAATGGGCAGTGACCGAACTAGCAGACGGTGTAATTAATGTCCTTAGTCAGCGAGCCGTCAGACAGCGTGAAGTCAGCAGTATTTGTTGGTAGGATCAGGACGGGCTGACAAGATAATGTGACCGCGTATGCTTGGGTAAACACCCGACAGGAACATGACTGGAGACTGATGGTAGCACCTCAGCGTAGACTGAGTGTATTTTTCCTTCCCATGCTTTGCTGCGTTTTAAAGGTCTCAGAAGTTTTCTGATCTTGTCGAACCTGGAGGCAGTCGTACCTGTTGGAACGTGAGAAATGTTTGTTGTGTGTCTGTGTCGATCACGGCGGCAACACAAGTGGTTCCCGAACCTGTCGCGGGCTCATCATGTTTCATTACAGCAGCTGGAGAGGCAAAACAGCCGGGCCTCATGTTACAGCGTTTCGCTCTGATATCCTGATGTAACAAAGCATACTTTGGATCAGAAACTACAGAGGCTTACCAAGGAGACGTACATTTGCTCCGACCGTGATGACTTGACTTTTTTTGTGTTAAACTGGGGCGTTCATCAATCAGAGCCAGCGCCTGCTCTGATCCAATCAGTTGTTTTCCAGATATTCCCTCAGACCATCCAGGCTCCAGAATACCGTAGCGTCTTGAGATGTTTCCTTCATCATCCTGTACCGTTTAAACACTTATATGACTTGTTTTGTGCAACCTTGGAAGTTGCAAGTTTTTCTCATTTGTCAAAAAAAAAAAGATGTATTTTGGAGGGATTGTGACAAACCATAAAATGCATGACATTGACATGGAAGTTATAAATGCCTCTAAATATTTTCTTACATATCAAAATTTCAGGCATTCATATTTTTACATTTGCATTCAACCCCCCCTGAGTCGGTAGTTTGTAGGACCACCTGCAAATGTGGTCCTTTGGGATATATCTGCCAGCTTTGCACATCTAGAAACTGTTTAGAGTTTTTTGCAGCTTCTAAAGGGGGTGTCTTCCAGGATTGACCCGTACGTAGCTCCACCCACCGTCATCCCTACAGCACGATGCTGCTGTTTAGTTTAAACGTGGGGATCATGTGCCTCGTGTGTCGTGCATTCTTAGTTATCCTCCAAATATAGCACAGGAAAGAATGATTAAAGTTGATCTCCCTTTCCTCAGCATCCTTTCCGTGTCCCACACCTGACTTGGATGCAAACTGCCAAACCTGGCTGCTCATGGCTTTCTTTCGACACCAGCCTTCTTCTTGTGACTCTAACACAAAGTTCTGTTCCATTAAGTTTGGTTATATTGCACCAATTCCCAATAAATGTCACACGGGGGGCACACCACAGACTACAGTACTATATAACAAAATTTGTCTAATCATCAACATACATTTCCTGCCAATCCTACTGATTATCCAATGAATGACAGGTTAGCTGGTGCCAGCGGAGGTTACTTTAACGGGTCAGTCCACGACAGAGGCGACGGTAAACACAGGTCCAGATTTGAGGGTTACACAAAGAACGGCCGCTCCATAAACAGCTTTCTCACCTAAGATCTGCATCTCTACGACCCCTCCAGACAGAGCAGCGCTCCCCTGACCCCTGATGTTCTCCAACACCGGGCTTCTTAACCCCGGTCCTGGGGGCCCACAGTCCTTCATGTTTTAGATGTGTCTCTGCTGCAACACATCTGATTCAAATGAACTTGCTCTAAAAAACCTCTGAGGCCTTCATAAACTGATTTTCTGTTCATACTGAGAGTACATTTCACTCATTTACGCTCTATTTTCTAAGCTTTGTCTTAGATTAGTTCTGCAGAAAATCAGTTGTACTGGGCTTTAGTTAGGGGTAAAAGATTAACAAAGGCGGTGAATACAAAATGTGCAAAATGTTTTTTCCTTTCTTGTTTGTGAATAATTTTAAAACCATAAACCCTTCTTTGAGCTCACAGCATTGAACTTTGAACTTTAGTATTGCAATGGGACAAAATGGTAGGAACACGCTGTATGCTCCTCTGATGGGTCGGTCGTACATGAGATGTTTGAGCTTCTGGGGGAACCTGTGCCGCTCTGTTTGAGCATGTAAAAACTTGGGCATGACCAACATGTTTTCTGTTTCCTTTTTTTTTTTTTCCAAAGAAATATTAGGCAATTAAAATTATTTACCTGAACTGAATTGTCCCTGGCATGATTCCCAAGTAATTATTCCTTGTTTAGGCACATCTGGAGTTGTCCTCTGGCATGGCTCATTGCTCTAAGACATGACTTTTTGCTGTCTGTTACAAGCGAAAGAGCAACGCGCGCGATTGTTACTCAAACGTCAGCTCGAGAAGCACAACCACAAATTAAAAGTTCAACAGCACAGTCGAATTTGCACAAACGGGGCTTTCCTCGAACCAAGCAGACAGCTTCTTGCGTTTTATCAGTTGGAGCTGCAGATCGGTCCATGCGGACAAGTGGGACATCTTGGCCAGTAGTCGTAAGCTTGTATCCCTGCCCTGAGTGGGGCTGTCAGCATCCCCCTACCGCTGGAACAAAGAGAAAAAGTCCAGAAACCTTTAGTATAAATTTCATTATAAGCAGATGTGAATCACCACACTGAACCAGGAGACGGCCTTACAGTTGGCTACTCCTTTAAATCATCATTGCTGCTGAAGCTTTAGCTCATGGGTGCTGCTGTTCTTACCTTCCAGCATCCAGAGAACGTGTAAGACTTAAAATTGGCATAAATGAAAAGATTTTGAATTGAAATAAGGAAAAATGTGTGTTATACAAACTCATTCCAAAAAGTGTTGTATATGATTATTGCTTGCAGCTAATGAAAACTTCAAATTAAATTTCTCTGGAAATGTGAAGATCACAAATGACTAGAAAAATTATTCCCTTCAAGTAAATATGATTCCAACACACACACACAAAGCTTAAAACTTGAGAGGCTGGCTGTTCTGACTGGTGTACCCAGCATATTAACGGAAGACTGAGTGGAAGGAAAGGTGCGGAAGCAGCAGAGACAACAACTGTTTTGAGAGGATTGTAAAGCAAAGCTCATTCAATAGTTTGGAGGAGATTCAGACAATATCCGGGACACCGGGACACGGTCTGCAGCTGTCACATTCGTTGTGTTCTGTCAAGAACCAAACGTCAGAGGCTTCATTCCTGAGGAAAGGAGAAAAACGACTGGACTGTTACTCAGTGGTTATCCTTTCTTATGAAAGTAAATTATAAACTTTATATGGCCTCAGAGCCTGGAGGAAACGTGGAGAGGCACACAATTAACCTCAGTTTCAGGGAGAGACTTCTATAGTCAGATATGATGAAGGCAGAGACGTCACCTGCTGGTGTTGGTCCGCTGTGTTTTCTGAAGTCCACAGTCAACCCAGCAATCTAGCAGGTCATTGTGGAGCACTTGCTACTGACCTGCTTTATGGAGATGTTGAGGTCCTTTTCCAGCAGGACTTGCCACCTGCCCACACAGACACAGCTACCAAACGCTGGTTCAGTGACATTGGTGTTACTGTGACTATTGGCCAGCGAACTGGCCTGACCTAAACACCACAGATCACCAAGTGAGTATTGTCAACGAGGAGATCAGACACCAGAACAGGCAACGCAGCCTGGATGAGGGCCACAACTAAAGCAACCCGTGCTTCCTTTGTGCATCAGCAGAGTCACAGACTGATTCTCTCTACGCCACGCTGCATTAATGCCGTAAATCACGCAAAATAAAAACAGACTAAGTATTGAGAGCATTTACTATAAAGCACACACATTCATATTTAAAAATATGGAATTAGTAACTTACAGGATATCGGCAACTATGCGGTTTTATCAGGTCATGATTAATATTTTGGTCTTTACCAGATTCTAAAATATCATACTTTAATGAAAAACAATAACATGCAATATATTCCAAACTGTCATTATTTGTTAGACAAAGATGAAGCCAAAATGAATAAGCTGCTTGAAAAATCAAGTGTCTGTTTTCTGCTTCCACAGGATAGTAGAAGTTAGGTGCTTCTCATGTGCCTGCAGCTTTTGCTGCGGATAATGAAGTGTTTTATCGGTCAGATGAGACCAAAGCAGAGAATTTTGGCCATATTTCAATGCATTGTGTTTTGAGGAAATGAACCAGAGCATGCCAGCACAAACACCACATTCCAGCTGTTGAGCATGGTGGTGGAGGGGTGATGATTTGGGCTTGTTTTTGCACCCACTGGAACTAAAGACCTCACAGCCATTGTGTCAACCATGACTCTTTTGCATACTGAGGATACAAATGTGTGGCCATCTCATCAGCTGCAAACGTTTTTATGGAACGGCATCATGCCAGCAACAAGGCAATGTTGTCTAAAGAATTCCTCCACAACTAGATAGACAGCATTAAAGTCATACAGAAAATGACTAGTTTTAGATATTACTGCTAAAAGGTGGCTGTCATTTAATCACTGAGTTCACCTGCTGGGATTTAGTGGGTACAATAAATGTCGGATTTTCTTCCCGCTTTGGCTTTATTTGATAAATAAATTATCTGTGGTATGTTTTTGTACACTTGAGGTTTGATGTTAATCGATTTAGAACCTGGGATGGAGCAGATAATATCTATCTGTTGTGTTATGTGACACCTTTGTACTAAAAGAAAAAACAAAAAGGTGACGTTTGTTTTAAGCATAATTCTATTTAGTAAACGCACAAGAACATTTTTAGGTATCTGCCTGAAATCTTCACAATGTGTGATTCACGCTCCTTCTAATTCATAATTTTAAGTATTTATTGAGAAACGCTTGCAAAGAAATTATATTGTTTCATTTTGGTGTTTTTGTAAAATCTATTATTGTTATTATTACTTCTACTTTCTGGAAAAGGAATGATGATAATATTTCGGTCCATAAAGGAGCAAAAAGTTAGTTAGGATCGCGATTGTTCTTGGGCTAAATGGGAAAAGAAGCAGGTAAACCTATTGAAAGACTTTTGCCTCCAAGTGAAACTGGTTTTCAGAATAAAGCAGGGAAAAGTTTGAGGTTTTGACAATACTTCTTGTGTTTGGACCTTTTGTTTCCATGCAAACAGCATTTTAAATATTAGAAACATCATTGTGTACAACAGTGGTACTTGTTCCCAATGACTGGTTCTGTTTTATTTAACTCTTGTTGGAAATGTAACGTTTTCCTGTCTGGATCAGCATTAGTTGTTGTAAAGAGTGAGAGAATATCTGAAAAAAACACAAGATTGTATCTTGTTTGAATAAAATTTAATAAATATTCTGTCCGTTCAGCAGAGGGAATAGATTTTTATATATAATAGTTTTTTTCCCTTTTGGTAGAACAAGTCTGCCAACTGCGTTGCAAGGCAACCACCCCCACCCCCACTGTATGCCTAAGCACTCAAGACAGGGCTAAAACAATCTATAATTAATAATATTAATATCTGGAGAAGCTTATGACTTTGTGTCACCCACTTAGACAAACAGGGAACCATGAGCAGGTTCAGAGTCAATGGTAAGATTTCTGCTTTAATGGATGGCAAGAGCACAAGATGATTATAGAGGAAGCTGGAGCTTAGCAGCAGCTTAGCAAGGCTTACGAGCAGGTGGGACTGGATCTGAAGACAAAGAATACCGGACCAGAAAGACCTCAAAATGTTCTAAATTCGTTAAACTAAACGTTAAAGTAAACTTAGAGGTCAGGACTCAGTGTTTCACAGGATCAGAAGACCCGGTGATGAGCGGATGGAGAGCATGGGTATTTATGGGAGGTGGTGATTGGAAACAGCTCTGCCTCGGCCCAGTCCATCAGATGCTGCTTCCGTAGGACAAGGAGGCAGCTGCCTAGCCAGTTGACCTCCTCATAACACCGTATCCTCCGAGGCATTTTGTGGAGGATGCTTAAGGACCTCCGTTGTTCAGTTCACCCAAAGCAAGAGCTGGGTCCGCATTTTCAGCACAGACTGGAGCTTGTTCCCAGTGTGGCTTGGATCCTGTTAGTGCTGGGCTTCTCTCCGATCCTGACTGAGTTGTTTAAGGATGAGACCTCAAGATGTAATCAAGGAGCTGAAGGTTGGAAACCCTTATGTTCTGAGTGCGTTGGCATAGTTAAGCCATGACCTTGAGTGTGCAGCGTGAAGCAGCTAGGAGGAGAGTCTCAGTTGAAAATAGGTGCTACTGCCCTCCAGCAGCTAAACCATATAGCTTAAAAACCATATAGCTAAATTCACCCGAAAGCACAACAAAGTTTAGACCTGGTCCGGCTGGTTTGATTATCTTGTTTTGTATAACAGGCTATTTTGCCAAATTATTCCACACGGGGGGGTGAAAGGAAATGGGTTGGATGGGCAGCAGATGAGTTATATACTGTAACAGACCTTGTTAATTGCCTAGAAGGGTTTGATGTAGGACACCTTTGGGTAAAATGTGGGTTTTATGTGGGTCGTACTTGTGTTGCCAAATTTGAATTGAGTTTCTTTTTACTCTTTTAAGATCCAGCCAACACACATATAGGGGGTCCAACTTGTTTTACCAACAAAAGCTTTATTATTGAAACTCAAATGGGCCCCATAGAAGAAATACACTGTAACCGCCAGGCTCACTTAACACTCATCCAGACAAAATCCAAACAGGGGAGGGATCAAGTGCATTTTATGTCTAAGCCTGGAAAACAATTCAAATTTCAACCAAATGATCTGATTGATTCATTTTCAGGGAAATTAACAGAAAAGCCAGCTCTCTCTTTATTGTGCGGCTCTTTTTGTAAATATGTCTTCCCTCTCTCTGTGTGCGACACAGGTCGCTGGCTCTGGGACAGCAGTACTCGTCTCTGGGCTCCCAACCCATCCTGTGTGGCTCCATCCCCGGCCTGGTGCCCAAGCAGCTTCGCTTCTGTCGTAACTACATCGAGATCATGCCCAGTGTTGCTGAGGGTGTCAAACTGGGTATCCAGGAATGTCAGCACCAGTTCAGGGGCCGCCGATGGAACTGCACCACCATCAAGGACAACCTGGCCATCTTCGGACCGGTGCTGGATAAAGGTAGCTCCTTAATGTGTATCACCATGGAAAAACTGAATTTTTATCATTCAGTACCTTTCAAAAGGCTTTTTCACAGCTGGTCATGTTACAGATACAAACTTCCGAGCATTTTATTGGGATTTTACTGTGGTATACAAAGTCGCAAATCACTGAAGGGGAAGGGCCATATAAGCTGTGAAACTATTTCCAGCAATAACAATCTGAAAAGTGTGGAGTGCATTTGTATTTTGCTCTTTAACTCTTTTTTTTACTTTGATCTCCCTAAATAAAACTCCCATCAGAAGTCCCCTGATTTTTAATCATACTCCATCTTGATGTAATTTAATCTCAGCATAAATCTAGCTGCTCTGTGAAGGCCTCTGAGGTATGTGGAAAAACACTAGTTAAACAGCACCTTGTAGACTAGGTTTACAAAATATCAGGAAAACAGGTCATTACAGTACTATTACTGAATATTGCAACAACTAAATTGATTACAGTTAACCCCAATTTTCCAAACTCTTCTTATTACAATGTACCCTACACACTTTGCCAGCTTTTGGAGTTTGGCCACTTATACACTTATACACAAAGATATCTAATTGGCCAAATGTAGTAATGGCATTTCGAATTTGCATGCATGTCATCTAAAAGATGACAAATATGGCATCCAAGCAGTCCTTTATGACTGGGATATTGCAGTGGTATTGGTAATGCGATGATGATTGCAGTTTGCGCAGCTCTAATGAAGATCCAGGGACACACTTGACTGATCAGGCATACAGCCGTGGAGAGGTTTAAAGCAGTTAGGTCATAAAACAATATCCCAAGCTCTGAACATTTCACAGGGCTCTGTGAAATGTTCGAGAGAGCAAAAAAACCTACCAAGACATGGTCGTCCAACTAAACGGATAGGCTGGGCAAGGAGAGCGAAAACCAGGGAAGCAGCCAAGAGGGTCATGGTAACTTTGGAGGAGCTGCAGAGATCCGCAGCTCATACTGTCAATACTATGGCTATTAGCCATGCATTCAAGAACCTTCATGAAAGAGTGGTAGGAAGAAAGGCTGGCCAGTTGGCAGGCATGTTGAAGAAGGTGCTGTTGTCAGAATAAACCAAATTTCAACTTTTTGGCCTGCAAAATGCAATACGTAGCAAAACATTTCACACTGCCCATCAGCTTGAACACACCATCCCAATAAAAGACCACTATGAAACATGCTGATGGCAGCATAATGCTGTGGGGATGTTTTTTATTTATATTAACAAGGAAGAGTTGCCGAAAAGATGAATAGAACTGACTCCAGGGAAATTCTGGTAGAAAATGCGTTACACTGCAAAAGACTTGAGACTGGGGCGGACGTTCACATTCCAAGAGAATGATGACCCTAAACGTCCAGCCAGAGAGCTGCAATAGATCAAAGCCTATTTGTGTGTTAAAATGGCCGCTAAAGGGAGGCTGAGTTTACCTGACTCCGCCAGATAGATTTGCTCCGCATATCCATCTGGAAACCTTCCGTTGAAGTAATTTTGGGAAGGGGCGAAAATACTGGTTAGCTGATTGGCCTATGTTGATTGGCCTATGTTGGTGGGCCAAATAAACCAATCAGATTCGTTGTCGCTCTGTTACGAGCGACGACGAAAACACAACCACAAGCCAAGCTACTCTTGCTGCTGCAGGTAAAGGCTCGTTAGCTCAGCAAAGAAATACTCTGTAATTCCGATAAAACTTGCTCGATAGCCACGCTAACGCTAGTTTCGTCGGCTGAAGCCGCCATGTTCTTTAGACTGAACTGTCGATCTTCTCTTTGCGTCACACCTCAACCCGCCTCAAAGCCAACGCTGATTGGACGTTCGTTTGGTGAACGGCTCCAAATTTTCTTTAACGTAGAGTAGCCAGACTGATCTGCGAGTGAAACCTTGAAAGCTCGCGAGATCAGGATGGTCTCACGAGGCTAAGGCTGAGTATAAATCCGCATATTATTTTGATTCGACACAGACATTGATTTGACATGAAAACGGATCTGTGTATTGATAGGCACGGTTGACACACTATTGAAAATCCATCAGGTACTTTTCTCTGTCAGAACTGCTGACGTAACATGTCCTTTAAGCGGGAAACAACAGAACCAGGTTTTCTGCTCCAGAAACAAATTTGAAAGGTAGACGTTTCTGCATTGTGACTGAGCCTGCTGATTGGAAATGAATTAGCCTGTGTCAGAGCAGGAGAGGGAAACTGGGCAGCAATGGGCAGTGTGAACAGTCCAAGCTCCCCAGTCAAATAAAAGGGATAGGGGAGGCCAAATGAGATTACAGGCAACAGAAAAGGGCCTAGGGGCTCCGCTCAACCCCTACTGTGCATGAAGACCGGTCCGCTCCCCACACAGTCCAGCTCCCACGGACACCCCATTCACACGCCCTTTTGACTCTGTCATGAAAACAGGCTGAAAGGGGATCTCTCCAAACCTAGGACGATAGCGCTACGGGGACGAAGAAGCAAAAGAAGAAAAGGGAAGAAGATGAGTGAGTGTGACAGAGGAAAAAAGTTTAGGAAGAGAGTCGTACCAACGACCAACCAGTCGCCACCTTCAGGTACACATTGGCGCTGCTGTTCGAGGGGCGCCGAGGTCACCAGGGATGTGGAGGCGGGTGGTGGTGCAGGCCGTTTCAGCTCAGAGCGAAGGTGGAAATGGGGATTTGGAGGGAGGGGAAAGGGGGAGTTCAGGGAATGCCAGCTCTGGGTAAAGCGGAGCTGTGGGGGCGCTAGTCTCTGGGTCCTTTGTGCAGATAATACAGTGTGACACAAGGGAAACAAAGGCGGATTGATGGGCCCAGCAGGTAGCAGGAGCAGTGCTGGCCTTGGTTTACTGCCAGAGATCCAGGGGCCCAGGGCTCACGGGGGCTTGTTTTCAGGGTCTGACTGGTCCTGGCAGGGCAAGAAAAGGACGTCCAACCTGCAGACAGTAAAGTGTGTTAAAGTCTTGAGTCATCTTTTATTTCTTCAGATTTTACCTCCGATAGAACAAACAGCGTTGTCTGTTGAATTGGTCCTGATCAATTTAGCACCTCGCAAAAGTATTCATTTTCAAGTCTTGCCACAAAAGTTCAGTTAGCTTTGGGTCTGGACTTTGACTGGGCCATTCTCACACATGAATATGCTTCGATCTGAACCATCCTATTGTACCGCTGGCTGTTTTTTTTTTTTTTTTTTTAGGCTTGTCATCTTGCTGGGAGCTGAACCTCTGCTCCTGCACCAAGTCATTTGCAAACTCTAATGGGTGTCCTTCCAGAATGGCCCTCTGTTTAGCTAAAGCACATCTTCCCATCAACTCTGGTTAGACAGTCTGTGCTGAAGATAAAACATCTGATGCTGCTGCCACTGTATTGGGTATGGTGTTAGTGTTCCATCACATGTCGCATTTTGCATTTTTCCTTGGGCCACTCTAGTAAAGACCAGATTTACAAAGTGCACAACCTATAGTTTCCCAGTCATCAGATCTTCCCAACTGAGTTGCGAATCTCTGCAGCTCCTCCAGAGGTACAATCGGCATCTTGGCTGTTTATCTAAAGATCTTCTTACCTGGCTTGTCAGTTCAGGTCAGCAGCCATGTCTTGGTACATTTGCTTTCTGCTGATGAAACTATGTTGTGGATGATCTTGGAGACTGTGGTGGATGTGAAGCGATAGCGTCTGTTTCTTGGATGCATGGTAAAGTTAATGAATTTTGGGGAGGGAGAAACAGAGGAACGACACGCAAATATATCATCCGTTTTTTTGGGGGGGGTTTTTTGTGTACATCATGCATGAACTCTGGTAACAAGGAAGACTATCAAATGATGGTAGTCTATGTTGGCAATAGCACCTTGTCTCTGATGCCTGTCATTGTACATGAGGTGAACCTCATTATGATACAATCTCTTGAGGAGAAATCCTGACAAAATGGCCTTGGAGGACAGCTGCATTGCCTCAAATAACTATCTATGGCAATCAGCTACATTCATCCACGGCACCCAGTATGAGCAGCATGTTGGGTGTCCAACCCTAAGGTCGAAAGGCCTCAGTAATGACCAGTAGCATAGATGACAGGAGGCAGCGGCGAGAAGTAGAAATGATTTCATAAGATCTGAAAAATCTAAAAGAGAATGAAACAGAGGGTAAAACTAAAAATGTAAATCCTGGGGCCATACTGAAATGGAAACCTTTTGAAAATGAAAGAAATGTGTAGCCGGATTCATAGGACGTTGGAGGAGTACACAATTCATATAAACTATTAATATGTATTACAGTTGGATTAGGCCAATATCCCACCAAAAAATAAATCTAAAATAAAAAAATGGACGAGAGGGATTAAAGGATGGATAGGAAGATATGCTGCTGAAAAGGTCTATAAAGGGAATTAGGCATTTGAATCTCTCCATCCCAGAGATTGTTTCACGCTAAATAAAAACTGTTTCTTGCACCTTGCTATTTTTTGCCTTCTAATTTTTTCATGTCCTTTTAATAACCACACCTTGTTTTAAACTTTATCCACATCTTCCTCCATAACCTGTCTGCTGTGTTTCTTGGTCTTCACGATGCTGGATCACTAATGCTCTCTAACAAACCTCAGAGGCCCTCGGAGAACGGCTGGGCTTAAACTGAGATTAAAATGACCCGCAACAGACTTGTGGAGGTGGTCGGTTGCACTAGACTTTACAGAGGGGTACTTTGTCCACCTGCCTCAATTTTCTTTGTAGGCACACACAGCAAAAATGGTCGCTATAGTCAGGTGTAAAAACAGTGAAGGGGTTTTTAAAAAAAGCAGCTAACTGACTTTGAGAAAGCCTGATTCTCGAAACAACTGATCAATCCCACTTTGAAGTCCTACCTTCTTGTAGAAGGGTGCCAAAGTACGACCCACCTCCATTGGCGATCATTGACTCATGCACCTTATAAAGGGTTTTTATTGTTTTTCTAAAGTTGAGTCTTAAAGGAATTCTTGGCAGGGAGTTTTATTCTCATGTCGTGTTTACGCAAAACAAAGGGAATGCCCCTTCACCTGTATTGGAGAGATCAAGCTACCAAACGCTCCTGAAGAGTCAGCTTTAGGACACATCGTCATACTTGTGTGCGTCTACAGCAGAGCTAGTGGCTGAGCCGTGGTAAGTGTGCTGTGATTGTGAAACAATGGTGTCTGGTTACATAATAAGCTGTTGCCCTGAAAGGAGGTGTAACGCCATCCGTCTCTCGCAAGAAAGAAACGGGCCGACACTCCGCTTCGGTTTCACCTGAGGCCCCTGGGCCCCGAACTGGGGCGGGTGCGGAGGAGGAGGAGGGGGGAGGAGCATGGGGCGACAACATTCCTGAACCACTATCCAGATGCACAGCAGCACACCTCGGGGATGAGAGGAGGTCACCGAGATCCCACTCAGCGCCGGGCCTACCTGACACCGCAAAGGGGAGGTCTCGCGGCAGGGATTCGTCCAGGCTGCAGCTGTCGTAATCAAAACTCTAAACAAAGACTCTTTAATAAATACAATAAAAAGAGAGAGAGTTGTAGGAGTTTTCTGAGTCGTTTTTTTTTTTTTCTTCTATCCTTTTTGGCAAATATCCGTCCATAAATTTGCTCTTTCCAAAGATGAGATGTTGTGTTAAAAGGGTTTTGCCTGGAGGGATCCTTTTCAACGCACCTGTCTAGCATGTTGGCAGCAGCTTTGTCCATGTTTAAACCCCAAGATTGACATTATCTTCTTCCCCCCCCCTGCCTGTCTGTCTGTCTTCGTCTGTCTCCTTCAGCTACAAGAGAGTCTGCGTTCGTCCACGCCATAGCCTCTGCCGGCGTTGCCTTTGCAGTGACGCGATCCTGCGCCGAGGGCACGTCCACCATGTGCGGCTGCGACTCCCACCACAAGGGGCCACCGGGCGAGGGCTGGAAGTGGGGCGGCTGCAGCGAGGATGCAGAGTTTGGGGTGCTGGTGTCGAGGGAGTTTGCAGACGCCAGAGAGAACAGACCGGACGCTCGCTCTGCAATGAACCGGCACAACAATGAGGCTGGACGCACAGTAAGCACACGCAGAAGCACACACTGAGGAAATGAACTGTTAGAATTTGATCAGTAAAATGTTATTTTATGAAGATGTGTTCATTTGAATAGATGTCATTTGGGTAGATTTAAAACAATACCGGTGAGTTTACGGTGACTTGAAAAAGTATTTTCCTCTTTACAGATTTCCTGAATTTCTCCCCTCCCTTTTTGTTAAACTTCAAGGTTTCTGATTCTAAAATATAACCTAATTAAATACAAAAGGCACTCTACAGATTATGATTTCATTTAACAAGGGAGAAAAAGGGTCACAAACAGAGATTCCCATTCAGGATTATCTGCTAGAGAGCAGAAATCATGGTTCCATCAATTACAGCAAGTCCAGGTCCTGAAGCAGCCCCAGATTATCACACTACCAAACACCATGCTTGTCTGTCACTGTGATGTTCTTTTTTTCTGAATTACTGTTAGTTCAATAGCAGATTTAAGTAGATATTCCCCTTCCAAAAGGTTCTTGTCACTCCCCAGAGTGGGGTGGGGGGATATGACACAGGCCTTATGTTCTTTAGGCCTTTTGAAGTTTTCCATAAATGCTTTTCATGCCGATCTTGTTTTGTATTACCGAATAATGAACTAACTGGTCGGGTAGCACCTGGAGAGTTTTAGATGGTGTTCTGGGCTCTTTTGTGAACTTCTGGAT